>NC_054708.1:53679229-53771729 GCF_016097555.1 Gigantopelta aegis | reverse complement strand
ATAAAATGTGTTGAGTGCGTCGTTAAATAAAACATTTCTTTCTTTCTTAAATACATTTGTAGATGAAATGTTTATGAATCGTTCTACAATAAACAAACCGTAGCTTACAAAATTAATGTTTTGTCACTGTAGTTATATGGGCAAGGATAAGAATCAATCACCGTTGTGAGATGTAGATAAGGCAATTCCAACCCTCGGGACAAAATGTTTTTCCTGTGAGGGTCGAGGTTTATGGAGGCCCTTACAAAACATTGTATCCCCCAGGTTGAAATTGCCGTATCTATACCTCACAGCGGTGATAGATTATATTAATACAGAATAACCACAGACTCATCTAAATATAATTCAGTAAAGTGGCATAATGTAGGATAATTCAATGTACAATAATCGCACAATCCACATCGTAAATCGATAAGCCTACTGTTCCAAATGATAGACATTTCACACAATTGTAAAAATACACTATTGACAGAGACATTTTCTATTTATGTATACTATACAGCGATTACTGAAATCTTAAAGGCATATTGTCACAGACTACTGACCTATTTAATGGTCTAACAAAGTATTACCTGAACAAATACAATTTGATTTGTTCCTAAATGTACTGTATTCAATCATCTTCATAACCACCATACTCCATTTATTAATGGCATTTTGTAAAAATCATTGAATTATGGCAATGGTCCATAATTCAAAAACTAAAATTGCCGAGAGGGATGACATGGATTTCATTCCATCATGGTTCAGTTAAGGTGACGAGAGAGCTAGATTTGGTTTCCAACAATTAATGTAATTTTTATTTATTATCCATTTTTAGAGAAATAAGGTCCTTAAATCTGTGACAGTATGCCTTTAAAATAAAGTTCTAATCTAGCAGACATTTTCTTTCGGGTAGTATGTTTAGATTGTAACAAATAATTGTTTCTAAGGGCGAGTTTTCCTAATTCTGAGAAGCTGTATAGAATTATGGTTTTTAAATTATCAATGCTTATCAATATTGTTTCCCCTTTTATAGCTCTTTATTGTGCTTTAACAACTGTTTAAATGGCCGTGTCTTGTAAATAGCTGACAGTATCTTACAAACACTAATAGCTGAAGCACGATTTAACAAAGGACTTAATACATGCTAATTACGGTTATTTGACGTTATTTGACGTTATATGACGTTGGACATATAGTTTAGGATCACATAAATACCGAAAGAGGAAACCAGCTGCCGCCACGCAATGGGCTTCTCTTTTCGATTAGCAACAAAGGATCTTTTATATGCACCATCCCACAAACAGGATAGTCTCTACCACGGACTTCGTTAAGTTAGTTAAGGAGAACTGGCTGGAACGAGAAATAACCCAAATAGATCCAACGACGGGGAACGAAGAAGCAGAAGAAGAAAGAGAAGAAGAAGAAGAAGAAGAAGAAGAAGAAGAAGAAGCAGAAGAAGAAGTCCAACAAAACTATAAAACCTCTGACGCACTAAACATGACTATCAATATTAAATTTATCAGTTTATTATATCACAATGTCGTGACAGTGTGCGTTATTTCAGCATCATTTTCTGTGATCTTATAAAAATAATTTTGACATGAATGCTTTGCTATAATACCATCTTCATAAATCAAGGCTAATATTCGTTCCTCGTATTCAGCCTTGATACATGTCGTCAAGAAATCGTGCCACAAAATGCTTAAATTTCATTGGATGCGATGAGATCTGATTGCAACGAATCGCAACGCTCCTTATAGATTCTCTTGTTATTGTAAACAAAGATGGCAGCGTCAGCGTCCGTGAAAACGTGTCGTGTTTGTCACGATATGTTAAAAAAAAAGGTTTCGGCGGTTAAATTTTGATATTGCTTTCAAGATTGTCACATGTTACCGATGCTGTGATTGGTCAGCGATGTCATCGTGTAAGGGACATAATCGATGTTACAAATTTTCTTCCAATAGAGGGCGCTAGTAGTGAATATCAGTAATCTTGACTACATGTATCAAGGCTGAATACGACGAACGAATATTAGCCTTGATTTATGAAGATGCTATAATACTAGTAATTAGGAAAAATAGAGAAAACGTTTTTTGTAGATGTCTCACGACTCCGAAAATATACTGATGGAAAGAAATAACGGAACGCATGTTTTTTTTTTATAAAGACATAATTTAATTAAATTAAATTAAATTCTAGAGTAGTTGTACATGTATGGCATACACAGATGTTATGTGAGATTGAATGCCAATATTGTGAAATTAAATGCCAGTACTGTGAGATTGAATGTCAGTATTCTGAAATTGAATGTCTACTGTGGGACTGAATGTCAGTACTGTGGGACTGAATGTCAGTACTGTGAGTTTGAATGTCAGTACTGTGAGATTGAATGTCAGTACTGTGAGATTGAATGTCAGTACTGTCAGATTGGATGTCAGTACTGTGAGACTGAATGTCAGTACTGTGAAATTGAATGTCAGTACTGTGAGATTGGATGTCAGTACTGTGAGATTGAATGTCAGTACTGTGAGATTGAATATCAGTACTGTGAGACTGAATGTCAGTACTGTGAAATTGAATGTCAGTACTGTGAGATTGAATATCAGTACTGTGAGACTGAATGTCAGTACTGTGAAATTGAATGTCAGTACTGTGAGATTGAATATCAGTACTGTGAGATTAAATGTCAGTAGTGTGATTGAATATTAGTACTGTGAGATTGAACATCAGTACTGTCATAATTGAATGTCAGTACTGTGATTGAATATCAGTACTGTGAGAATGAATGTCAGTACTGTGTGATTGAATATCAGTACTGTCATATTGAATATCAGTACTGTGAGATTGAATGTCAGTACTGTGAGATTGAATGTCAGTACTGTGAGTTTGAATGTCAGTACTGTGAGATTGAATATCAGTACTGTGAGATTGAATATCAGTACTGTGAGACTGAATGTCAGTACTGTGAAATTGAATGTCAGTACTGTGAGATTGAATATCAGTACTGTGAGACTAAATGTCAGTACTGTCATATTGAATATCAGTACTATAGGACTGAATGTCAATAGTGTGGGATTGAATATCAGTACTATGAGATTGAATATCAGTACTGTGGGATTGATGTGGGATTGAATATCAGTACTGTGAGATTGAATGTCAGTACTGTGAGATTGAATATCAGTACTGTGAGACTGAATGTCAGTACTGTGAAATTGAATGTCAGTACTGTGAGATTGAATATCAGTACTGTGAGACTAAATGTCAGTACTGTCATATTGAATATCAGTACTATAGGACTGAATGTCAATAGTGTGGGATTGAATATCAGTACTATGAGATTGAATATCAGTACTGTGGGATTGATGTGGGATTGAATATCAGTACTGTGAGATTGAATGCCAGTACTGTGAGATTGAATGTCAGTACTATGAGATTGAATATCAGTACTGTGAGATTGAATATCAGTACTGCGAGATTGAATGTCAGTACTATGAGATTGAATATCAGTACTGTGAGATTGAATGTCAGTACTGTGAGATTGAATATCAGTACTGTGAGATTGAATGTCGGTACTGTGAGATTGAATGACAGTACTGTGAGATTGAATGTCAGTACTGTGTGATTGAATATCAGTACTGTCATATTGAATATCAGTACTGTGAACTTTAATATCAGTACTGTCATAATTGAATATCAGTACTGTGAGATTGAATATCAGTACTGTGTGATTGAATATCAGTACTGTGAGATTGAATATCAGTACTGTGAGATTGAATATCAGTACTGTCATATTGAATATCAGTACTGTGAGACTGAATATGAGTACTGTCATAATTGAATATCAGTACTGTGAGATTGAATATCAGTACTGTGATACTGAATGTCAGTACTGTGAGATTGAATGTCAGTACTGTGAAATTGGATATCAGTACTGTGAGATTGAATGTCAGTACTGTGAGATTGAATATCAGTACTGTCATAATTGAATATCAGTACTGTGAGATTGAATATCAGTACTGTGAGATTGAATATCAGTACTGTGAGATTGAATGTCAGTACTGTGAGATTGAATATCAGTACTGTGAGATTGAATGTCAGTACTGTGAGATTGAATATCAGTACTGTGAGATTGAATGTCAGTACTGTGAGATTGAATATCAGTACTGTGAGATTGAATGTCAGTACTGTGTGATTGAATATCAGTACTGTCATATTGAATATCAGTACTGTGAGATTGAATATCAGTACTGTGAGATTGAATATCAGTACTGTGTGATTGAATATCAGTACTGTGAGATTGAATATCAGTACTGTGAGATTGAATATCAGTACTGTCATATTGAATATCAGTACTGTGAGACTGAATATGAGTACTGTCATAATTGAATATCAGTACTGTGAGATTGAATATCAGTACTGTGATACTGAATGTCAGTACTGTGAGATTGAATGTCAGTACTGTGAAATTGGATATCAGTACTGTGAGATTGAATGTCAGTACTGTGGGATTGAATATCAGTACTGTGAGATTGAATGTCAGTACTGTGAGATTGAATATCAGTACTGTCATAATTGAATATCAGTACTGTGAGATTGAATATCAGTACTGTGAGATTGAATGTCAGTAGTGTGATTGAATATTAGTACTGTGAGATTGAATATCAGTACTGTCATAATTGAATGTCAGTACTGTGATTGAATATCAGTACTGTGAGAATGAATGTCAGTACTGTGTGATTGAATATCAGTACTGTGAGATTGAATATCAGTATTGTCATAATTGAATGTCAGTACTGTGAGATTGAATATCAGTACTGTGAGATTGAATGTCAGTACTGTGTGATTGAATATCAGTACTGTGATATTGAATATCAGTACTGTGAGATTGAATATCAGTACTGTCATATTGAATATCAGTACTGTGAGACTGAATATTAGTACTGTCATAATTGAATATCAGTACTGTGAGATTGAATGTCAGTACTGTGATACTGAATGTCAGTACTGTGTGATTGAATATCAGTACTGTCATATTGAATATCAGTACTGTGAACTTTAATATCAGTACTGTCATAATTGAATATCAGTACTGTGAGATTGAATATCAGTACTGTGTGATTGAATATCAGTACTGTGAGATTGAATATCAGTACTGTGAGATTGAATATCAGTACTGTCATATTGAATATCAGTACTGTGAGACTGAATATGAGTACTGTCATAATTGAATATCAGTACTGTGAGATTGAATATCAGTACTGTGATATTGAATGTCAGTACTGTGTGATTGAATATCAGTACTGTGATATTGAATATCAGTACTGTGAGATTGAATATCAGTACTGTCATATTGAATATCAGTACTGTGAGACTGAATATTAGTACTGTCATAATTGAATATCAGTACTGTGAGATTGAATGTCAGTACTGTGATACTGAATGTCAGTACTGTGAGATTGAATGTCAGTACTGTGGGATTGAATATCAGTACTGTGAGATTGAATGTCAGTACTGTGTGATTGAATATCAGTACTGTGAAATTGAATGTCAGTACTCTGAGACTGAATATCAGTACTGTGAGACTGAATGTCAGTACTGTGATATTGAATATCAGTACTGTGAGACTGAATGTCAGTACTGTGAGATTGAATATTAGTACTATGAGATTGAATATCAGTACTGTTGGATTGATGTGGGATTGAATGTCAGTACTATGAGATTGAATATCAGTACTGTGAAATTGAATGTCAGTACTGTGAAATTGAATGTCAGTACTTTGAGACTGAATGTCAGTACTGTGATATTGAATATCAGTACTGTGAGACTGAATGTCAGTACTGTGATATTGAATATCAGTACTGTGAGACTGAATGTCAGTACTGTGAGATTGAATGTCAGAACTGTGAGATTGAATATCAGTACTGTGAGACTGAATGACAGTACTGTGAGATTGAATGTCAGTAAAGTGAGATTTAATGTCAGTAATGTGAGATTTAATGTCAGTAATGTGACATTTAATGTCAGTACTTCTTAATAATATGGGCAAGGGTTTCGGCTGTTTCGGCTGTAGTCAATATTTTCTGTTAATATTTACATGTATATCTTTCTTTATTTCCTTTCATCAACTTATCTACAAATGAACTAATTTCAAAGAAAGTAAAGATGAAAGCAAGTCCACTTCCCTCCTAATGCGCCTACACAATTAGCGACGACAGCGCGGCCTACACAATTACACTGAAAATTGTTATCAAAGACAATTTACTGAAGTATCCAAATTAAAATCAACAGGATACATGTAAATATCTAGAATATTATAAAGAAAAAATAATTTGTTTTCAGAAAATTACGGCCAATTTTATTCAGTTCAACAATATCGTAATACTAAAATCTTGCAGGTTCATTTTACTCATTTCATCACTATACAACAACAAACAATGAATATGTTAATAGTCATATAGTCACAAGTGTATGATACGGCGTGGGGTTGGGGTTGGGAGGGTCAACTGCTGGCGCAAATCTTTAAAAAAAAACCCGGATAGTGTTATTCAGGCAAAATGTGCAAAACTGAGGCCTTTCTACCGTGTATCTCTATAATTCTACCATCAAAATTAGTTATAATCCATGTAAAACTGCGCAGTGATTCCATTGTAAAGCTATATAGGTGTTTGGCAGTAATGCTAATATGAAAACCCCCCATTGTAATCCAGATTCGGACATTTTCCTTTAATTCGGGCTAAAACAGACCTGCCCGCCTACAAAAATGGGAACCCGTACGTCTATTATTTGCAGACAACGTAACACATACGATGGCGATTCTAGATCGATCGCGCACCAGGTGAACACTCTTTCGCTGAACTACGTCTCACCCCGAGAAGAGTTAGGTACCGTGATACAGAACAAATGGAATGGCATACCTCCGGTGGTCTCTGAAAGTTTACCTAAATGCATCTCACGACGACTTAGTGCATGTTTACAGAACCGTGCTGTTTTCTTATTATTAATGCATTAGCTATTAACTTGAATTCCGCAAGCGGATACCCTGCTCACATCATGTTGTTATTGTTGTTGCCAGTCTCAGCCATTGCTATTAATGATGCCCTGTTCATATCATGTTCTGCCTTTGTTCTTGCCAGTCACAGCCATTGCTATTAATGATGCCCTGTTCATATCATGTTCTGCCTTTGTTCTTGCCAGTCACAGCCATTGCTATTAATGATGCCCTGTTCATATCATGTTCTGCCTTTGTTCTTGGCAGTCACAGCCATTGCTATTAATGATGCCCTGTTCATACCATGTTCTGCCTTTGTTCTTGCCAGTCACAGCCATTGCTATTAGTGATACCCTGTTCATATCATGTTCTGCCTTTGTTCTTGCCAGTCACAGCCATTGCTATTAATGATGCCCTGTTCATATCATGTTCTGCCTTTGTTCTTGCCAGTCACAGCCATTGCTATTAATGATGCCCTGTTCATACCATGTTCTGCCTTTGTTATTGCCAGTCACAGCCATTGCTATTAGTGATACCCTGTTCATATCATGTTCTGCCTTTGTTATTGCCATTCACTGTCATTGCTATTAATGATACCCTGTTTTTTTAGCGTTAACTGTGACATATGTGGTACTTTCTGGACACAAATAATAATGGTAAAGTTTCTTAAAGTGTTTCCCCCTCTTCTGTTTGAGAGTATGCGCTTAACAAATGGTAGGATCTTGTAAGATCTGAAGCTGTATTGCATGAATACAGATTCATATTTGGTATTCAATTCATTATCCTTTGTCATAGTGCACCCTTACTGCGACTCAGTCGACTAGACTATGGATTTCACCATCAATTAAACTTTATTAGACCTGAATCCTCTCTTAAGGGATGAACAGAAACTAGCTGATAGCCTTATCGGAAAACGAGTAAAACCATGTTTGAAATCTATTATGTTTACGGACTATAAACAAAATAATTGATTAC
This sequence comes from Gigantopelta aegis, assembly GCF_016097555.1. NCBI lineage: Eukaryota > Metazoa > Mollusca > Gastropoda > Neomphalida > Peltospiridae > Gigantopelta > Gigantopelta aegis. The sequence continues at coordinate 53,763,781 of NC_054708.1, read as the reverse complement.
CTTATCAGAATGGCACAGTATAACGAATTATTTAATTGGATTGTTCTGTTGGTCATTGCAAGGAATTATTCGACTGAAATCAACTACGACTGTGGGAAACGCACGTCGGTATCTGGTCTGTCTAATAGAATATGAGTTATAGTTGGGTTGACTTGGGTTGTCTGGTCTGTCTAATAGGAAATGAGTTAATTATTGGTTGACTTGGATTGTCTGGTCTGTCTAATAGGAAATGAGTTAATTATTGGTTGACTTGGATTGTCTGGTCTGTCTAATAGGATATGAGTTACGGATTGGTTGACTTCGGTTTCCTGGTCTGTCTAATAGGATATGAATTAAGAATGAGTTGACTTGGGTTGTCTGGTCTGTCTAATCGGATATGAGTTAAAGATTGGTTGACTTGGGTTGTCTGGTCTGTCTAATAGGATATGAGTTACGAATTGGTTGACTTGGGTTGTCTGGTCTGTCTAATAGGATATGAATTAAGAATGAGTTGACTTGGGTTGTCTGGTCTGTCTAATCGGATATGAGTTAAAGATTGGTTGACTTGGGTTGTCTGGTCTGTCTAATAGGATATGAGTTAAATATTGATTGACTTGGGTTGTCTGGTCTATTTAATATAATATGAGTTAAAGATGGGTTGACTTGAGTTGTCTGGTCTGTCTAATAGGAAATGAGTTAATTATTGGTTAACTTGGATTGTCTGGTCTGTCTAATAGGAAATAAGTTAATTATTTGTTGACTTGGATTTTCTGGTCTGTTTAATAGGATATGAGTTACGGATTGATTGACTTGGGTTACCTGGTCTGTCTTAGGATATGAATTAAGAATGAGTTGACTTGGGTTGTCTGGTCTGTCTAATCGGATATGAGTTAAATATTGGTTGACTTGGGTTGTCTGGTCTGTCTAATATAATATGAGTTTAGGATTGGTTGACTTGGGTTGTCTGGTCTGTCTAATATAATATGAGTTAAGGGTGGGTTGACTTGGGTTGTCTGGTCTGTCTAATATAACATGAGTTAAGGGTGGGTTGACTTGGCTTGTCTGGACTGTCTAATATAACATGAATTAAGGATTGGTTGACTTGGGTTGTCTGGTCTGTCTAATATAATATGAGTTTAGGATTGGTTGACTTGGGTTGTCTGGTCTGTCTAATATAATATGAGTTTAGGATTGGTTGACTTAGGTTGTCTGGTCTGTCTAATATAACATGTGTTAAGGGTGGGTTGACTTGGCTTGTCTGGACTGTCTAATATAACATGAATTAAGGATTGGTTGACTTGGGTTGTCTGGTCTGTCTAATATAATATGAGTTTAGGATTGGTTGACTTCGGTTGTCTGGTCTGTCTAATATAATATGAGTTTAGGATTGGTTGACTTGGGTTGTCTGGTCTGTCTAATATAATATGAGTTAAGGGTGGGTTGACTTGGGTTGTCTGGTCTGTCTAATATAACATGAGTTAAGGGTGGGTTGACTTGGCTTGTCTGGACTGTCTACTAGGATATGAATTAAGGATTGGTTGACTTGGCTTGTCCGGTCTGTCTAATATAATATGAGTTCAGGTTTGGTTGACTTGGGTTGTCTGGTCTGTCTAATATAATATGAGTTAAGGGTGGGTTGACTTGGGTTGTCTGGTCTGTCTAATATAATATGAGTTTAGGATTGGTTGACTTGGGTTGTCTGGTCTGTCTAATATAATATGAGTTAAGGGTGGGTTGACTTGGGTTGTCTGGACTGTCTGCTAGGATATGAATTTAGGATTGGTTGACTTGGGTTGTCTGGTCTGTCTAATATAATATGAGTTTAGGATTGGTTGACTTGGGTTGTATGGTCTGTCTAATATAATATCAGTTTAGGATTGGTTGACTCGGGTTGTCTGGTCTGTCTAATATAATATGAGTTAAGGGTGGGTTGACTTGGGTTGTCTGGTCTGTCTAATATAATGAGTTTAGGATTGGTTGACTTGGCTTGTCTGGACTGTCTACTAGGATATGAATTAAGGATTGGTTGACTTGGGTTGTCTGGTCTGTCAAATATAATATGAGTTTAGGATTGGTTGACTTGGGTTGTCTAGTCTGTCAAATATAATATGAGTTAAGGGTGGGTTGACTTAGGTTGTCTGGTCTGTCTAATATAATATGAGTTTAGGATTGGTTGACTTGGGTTGTCTGGTCTGTCTAATATAATATGAATTAAGGATTGGTTGACTTGGATTGTCTGGTCTGTCTAATATAATATGAGTTAAGGGTGGGTTGACTTGGCTTGTCTGGACTGTCTACTAGGATATGAATTAAGGGTGGGTTGACTTGGCTTGTCTGGCCTGTCTAATATAATATGAGTTTAGGATTGGTTGACTTGGGTTTTCTGGTCCGTCTAATATAATATGAGTTTAGGATTGGTTGACTTGGGTTGTCTGGTCTGTCTAATATAATATGAGTTTAGGATTGGTTGTCTGGTCTGTCTAATATAATATGAGTTTAGGATTGGTTGACTTGGGTTGTCTGGTCTGTCTAATATAATATGAGTTAAGGGTGGGTTGACTTGGGTTCGCTGGACTGTCTACTAGGATATGAATTAAGGATTGGTTGACTTGGGTTGTCTGGTCTGTCTAATATAATATGAGTTTAGGATTGGTTGACTTGGCTTGTCTGGACTGTCTACTAGGATATGAATTAAAGATTGGTTGACTCGGCTTGTCTGGTCTGCTTACTAGGATATGAATTAAGGATTGGTTGACTTGGGTTGTCTGGTCTGTCTAATATAATATGAGTTTAGGATTGGTTGACTTGGGTTGTCTGGACTGTCTACTAGGATATGAATTAAGGATTGGTTGACTTGGGTTGTCTGGTCTGTCTAATATAATATGAGTTTAGGATTGGTTGACTTGGCTTGTCCGGACTGTCTACTAGGATATGAATTAAGGATTGGTTGACTTGGGTTGTCTGGTCTGTCAAATATAATATGAGTTAAGGGTGGGTTGACTTAGGTTGTCTGGTCTGTCTAATATAATATGAGTTTAGGATTGGTTGACTTGGGTTGTCTGGTCTGTCTAATATAATATGAATTAAGGATTGGTTGACTTGGATTGTCTGGTCTGTCAAATATAATATGAGTTTAGGATTGACTGACTTGGGTTATCTGGTCTGTCTAATAGGATATGAGTTAAGAAGTGAGGCCGACAGCGTAACCTATTCGTCAGCAAGGTTGGTAAAACAAAACACCACATAAGAAACCAACAAAACAAAAACAAAGCAAACTGTATAACAAATCAAATCCAATCAAATCGAAGCGTAGCCTGCTATGTACAGTGAAACTTCTCAAACCCGGACCCTCTGTAAACCGGAATTCCCACAAAACCGGACGTTTTATGCGGGCCCCTTTTAAATTTCTATAAAGAAGAGAACCTCTCTAAACCGGAAACCTCACAAAACCGTATATTTTACTCGGGTGTCCGGTTTAGAGGAGTTTCACTGTACATCAAATAAACCAAATAGAACAGGCCAACTTCAAGACATTGTGAGTGACAAGTACTGAAACTAATACAAGTACATCATGTCAGTACAGTCGCGTCAACCTAGTGATTGGTCTCAGTGCAAAGTGAAACCTCTTCTATAACAGCCCCAAGTGTTTTTAGGTTTTTTTTGTATGGTATCAAAAAACTGAAACATCGTAATGGACGTTTGCTTTGTAATGAGATCTGGCACAAATAACAGCCAGATGGAATGTTTAAATTACTACCACTGTGATTACAGAAATCAATTGCTGAATATTTTCATGTTTTTTATGTATGAAACATCAAACACATTGTAGTTTATTTTTAATTTTTTATTACATTTATTACATTACATCTGTGTGTGTTGTGTGCTGTGTGTGTGTATGCTGTTTCTATGTTATATATATGTGCATTCGTCCATGTCTATGGTGTTGGGTTGTAATGGTTTGCACACACAAACACAAACAGAGCGTATCTAACCAACATACTTGGGTGGATTGTTTTTGTTTCACAAAGTATTTGCGACATATGCTATGCTTTGATATTGACAATTTTCAATTCTTTAGTTACCTAGAGCTTTACAGCTCATCGTTACAAAAAACCCACATACCTTACATACAATAACTGCACAATATAGTGTAGTGCAGGAGAATACACTATAAAACCACATACCTTACACACAATGACTGCACAATATAGTGTAGTGCAGGAGAATACAATATAAACCCACATACCTTACACACAATGACTGCACAATATAGTGTAGTGCAGGAGAATACAATATAAAAATACGCATATAAGAAGGAAATGAATGTGGCAAATATCCACATAGTAATTAGTGTGCAATATTATAATTACACACTACATATTTGTTAGTCAATTCCACATTTAGGAACTTGCATTTTACTTTGGGCAACTGTTAAAGCTACTTTAACAGCAAATACGGAAGAAGGAAATGTTTTATTTAACGACGCACTCAACACATTTTATTTACGGTTATATGGCGTCGGACATATGGTTGAGGACCACACAGATATTGAGAGAGGAAACCCGCTGTCGCCACTTCATGCGCTACTCTTTTCGAATAGCAGCACGGGTTTTTTTATATGCACCATCCAAACACACATATAAATGCACATACGTATATGAATATATACATACATATACATTTAAATTGATCATTCTGACTAATCATACTATACATAAAGTGGCTTGTATTTTCTAACATTCAAATATATATTTACTAAGTTGATTTAATTCTTTAATATTTTTAACACTTAATAACAAGATAAATTTATAGGCTGACGGTCTTTTCCAGTAAAACGTTTTGATATATTTACTTCCTACATTGTCATATCTAGGACATTCTAACAAATACCGGCCTCGGTGGCATCGTGGCAGGCCATCGGTCTACAGGCTGGTAGGTACTGGGTTCGGATCCCAGTCGAGGCATGGGATTTTTAATCCAGATGCCGACTCCAAACCCTGAGTGAGTGCTCCGCAAGGCTCATTGGGTAGGTGTAAACCACTTGCACCGACCAGTGATCCATAACTGGTTCAACAAAGGCCATGGTTTGTTCTATCCTGGTTGTGGGAAGCGCAAATAAAAGATCCCTTGCTGCCTGTCGTAAAAAGAGTAGCCTATGTGGCGACAGCGGGTTTCCTCTAAAAACTGTCAGAATGACCATATGTTTGACGTCCAATAGCCGATGATAAGATTAAAAATCAATGTGCTCTAGTGGCGTCGTTAAATAAAACAAACTTTACTTTCTAACAAAAATGACATTCATCCTCAACTTTATTCAGATTACAATAAATACAAGTTATGTATGTTCTTTCTATATTTCTATACCTTCCCGTTTCCACAGCCAAAACGTGTGTTCTTAATCTTAATTTAGTTAACAATATGCGCTTTTGTTTAGGAATATATTTTGGTAAATAATACTGTAAACACAAGTTATCAACAACATGCTTATATAAAATACACTTTGGTGAAGTATTTAATAAACTAAATAAATCCTGCTTCACCTAATAAAAAATACGGGTATTAATTAATGGCAAAAAATATTTTCCACATATAAATGTTTGACTTCCCCACAAATCGCCGAAACCTAATAATATAATTTTATTTTTTAAAAAGGTTACCGGTACCCAATTAAACTTTTGAACTTAATTTCCCTCTGAAAGACCCAACAGTACTTTGTATGCTTTAAGAATACAGTTTTTTGTTGTAAGTAATTTAAACCAGTATTTTACCATGCGAAACAGACGTTCCATTGGAATTCTTCCAAGTTCAAAGTATACCATTGTATTACAAGTAGATTTCTTCACTCCTAATAACCTTTTACAAAATTCTAAATGCAACCTTGCTACATCACTACCTTTATTAAAACCCCATACTTCACATGCATGACATAAGATACTACCGACATACGTATCAAACACGTTTACCATTGTTTTACAATTCACTCAAAGTTTTACACCTAGAATATAGAGCAAATAAGGCTTTACGGCCTTGATTTGCTAAATGTTTCTGAAGATAACTAAACTTATTGTTATATCGAAAAATTATTCCAAAATAGCAAAACTGATCTTTAACCGTAATAGCACTATTATTATATTTCCATGTCTCAAATGACTTTACTGTTCCCTCGTTTCTGAAAACAATTATATGCGGGGGTTTTCTGTATTCACAGTCAGTTTCCATTTGGTTGCATACAAATATAAATTATCCAACAGATTTTGTAAACCTTCCACAGTTTCAGGGAATAAAACTAAATCATCTGCATACATCAACAAAATCAAACTGAGTTCACCAAACTGATGCTTAACAGCACCATTAGCTATAAAACTGATTTCAAAATCGTTTAAGTAAGATGGAAAACATCGGAAGAGATAAAAATTTCACCTTGCATCAATCCCAAATTATTTTCAAAAAGGTTTGAACATTTATCATTTAGTGTAACACATGATTTAACATGACTGTCCATAGATTGAATTAGCGTTAAGAACTTCCCTCTTATACCTAATTTTGATAAAAAAGAAAAAAGAAAAAAAGAAAGTAGTTTGTTTTATTTAACGACGCCACTAGAGCACATTGATTTTTTATCTTATCAGCGGCTATTGGACGTCAAACATATGGTAATTCTGACACTGTTTTTTAGAGGAAACCCGCTGTCGCCACATAGGCTACTCTTTTACGATAGGCAGCAAGGGGTCTTTTATTTGCGCTTCCCACAGGCAGGATAGCACAAACCATGGGCTTTGTTGAACCAGTTATGGATCACTGGTCGATGCAAGTGGTTTACACCTACCCATTGAGCCTTGCGGAGCACTCACTCAGGGTTTGGAGTCGGTATCTGGATTAAAAATCCCATGCCTCGACTAATTTTGATAAGTTATACCATAAATTTAATCTGTCAACATAAGCAAAAGCTTTACGAAAGTCAACGAAACAACAGTATAATCTTTTTTACTGGATAATGTCTTGGTAATAGTAGCATTGAGTGCAAATATTGCATCAGTAGTGCTGACGATCTGACGAAAACCGAACTGGGCATCGGTTATTAAATCATTATTGTTACATACATTTATCAAACGTCTGTTTAATATTGATGTAAATAATTTACAAACACAACTTATTAAACTAATTCCTCGAATATTATTTGGATCACTGCAATCTCCTTTTTTTTATGAACTGGAACTATAATAGCAGAAGACCAAGTCTCAGGAAAGTAACCGTAATTTAAAATATTATTAAAGGGACATTCCTGAGTTTGCTGCATTGTAAGATATTTCCGACTAATAAAATATTTCTACGTTTAAACTTGCATATTAAATATATTTTCTTGTTTATAATACCAGTGTCTGCATATTCAATGTGTTTCTGGTCGTCTTAATATTTGAAAGAAGCCCAAACTGGATTTTGTCTTCAAATAATTTCGTACGTACGAAAAAATAAATATTTTAGGAAATAAAATGTAATTTAACCCAGTACAAATATTAGAACGACCAGAAACACGTTTAATATATAGTCACTAATATTTTATGCAGAAAAATATATTTGATATGTAATTACAATCGTTAAAAAGTCTCTGTTAGTCGATAACATCTTAAACATTGCAGCAAACTCAGGAATGTCCCTTTAAACACATTAACTAACCAAGGAGCTAGCTGTTCCCTATCTTCAATAAGGCATTCATTTACTATTCCATCAGGTCCGTGGGCTTTGCCATCTTTTAGATTGTGAATTGCATCTAAGATTTCCTGCTCTGTAATCATACTACCAAGTTCCTCATAAATTGTATCTTCTTTGTTATTAGCAATATCAAAATTATCAATATTAACTGTTTCTGTGTTAATATAATAATTACTATTTACTAGTATATCTTTAAAATGAGTATACAGTTGATCCAGAGTAAGTATAGGATTTGTATTCTTAGTTTTCTCGCCAAATTTATTATCAAAATATTTAGGGTTATGCTTCTTTAAATATTCTAACATATTGCCATCATTTTGTTTATATTGACGTTTTAATTTTTGTTCGAATACCTTTCTTTTTGTTTGTTAAATGTGCATGATATTCCAGAGATCTGTATATAACATATAACAGACACGCATTATATATATATATATATATATATATTAATTATATTCGCTAAGCAAAATACATAAGTCGGTTTTAAGCAGGGGCTTAGGTTGGTGGGTTTGGGAGGAGGGGAAGGGGTTCAAACGAAACCCTCGCCGTTGAGACTAAAACAGTGTTTACAGTGCAATATTAGGCTGTTCAAACACGTACTGACAACCTATATAGAAGATTGAATGATTGCGTGTCCACGTATTGAAATATATAGAAGAGTGAATGATTGCGTGTCCACGTATTGAAATATATAGAAGATTGAATGATTGCGTGTCCACGTATTGAAATATATAGAAGAGTGAATGATTGCGTGACCACGTATTGAAATATATAGAAGAGTGAATGATTGCGTGTCCACGTATTGAAATATATAGAAGCGTGAATGATTGCGTGACCACGTATTAACAAATATAGAAGCGTGAATGATTGCGTGGCCACGTATTAACAAATATAGAAGAGTGAATGATTGCGTGATCACGTATTGAAATATATAGAAACGTAAATGATTGCATGAACACGTATTGACAACATGCACAGAAGCGTGAATGATAGTCTGACCACGGAAACAAATACACCAGCCTTGGTGTTTTCCGTTCCTGACCTACATATATATATGTCATCCCAGTGTTTTCTTCGTGTCCCGAACTTAGACAATCATCACTGTCGTTGCTGCTTCCTGGCGAAACCATAAAAAAACATTTGTATTTTAAATAATGCATGACACTCATCAGTCGTGTGTTTTATTTAGAGATAAGTTCGGCCAGCCGTTAGTCGCTAACGCTGACTAGACTGATGTATACGCTACACCGAACGACCACTTCGGGAACCATTCAAAATAATTTGCAAACGTTTGCGAAAAACTGGCTGGCTCAACGTAGACTAGACCATGAGTGGAAAGCGCTCGCCAACACTTTGTTTCCCATCGTATCCTTCCTTTCCTATTGCATTCAGTTGAGGCCTCGTACGAAAAAAGCCGACTGCTTAAGCTGCGTTCTCAGTATGCGATTTGTTACACCGACTTGTAGCGTGCGATTTGTCGTGAGAAAAGAAGAAGCAGATATTTTAATTGCGCAGTGTGATTCGACCTTTTTTGCACTGGAATAAATGGTGAATTTCTTTTTTCTTTTTTCCTCATTCAACTATTAATGATTACACATGTTGTCATGTTCTAATCGGTACAACGCCGACACGACTTGACTGTCCTCACAGTACGTTTCGATCGCATGCGACGACAAGTCGGTGTGACTTATGGCATAATAAGAACGCCCCTATAGCAACCACTGAAATCGTAATGTTGCCTTGTCCACAATCGGCAGTTATCGTGGCTGCTATCATACGAGGCACTCGTATAGTGTGGCGTCGGCTTTAGGCACACAAAAAAAGAAGAAAAAAAAAAGTCTTGCGAACGATAGCGAGTTTACTAGCGCCTGCGCATACATCTGGTGCACGGTGTAATGGAAATATATTTAATAATGGACAATTAATCTAATCACAAAAAAAAAAAAAAATTAATAAAATAAAACGATAAGGAAAGGTAATTCAATACTTGTTTCCTGGTGAAACATCACATTTATAAAACCGACGACACACGATACGAGTGACTCGTACGAGAATAGTCACGGGAATAACCTATTGCATAGGGGCGGGACGTAGCCCAGTGGTAAAGTGTTCGCTTGATGAGCGGTTGGTCTAGGATCGATCCCCGTCGGTGGACCCATTGGGATATTTCTCGTTCCAACCAGTGTTCCACAACTGGTGTAACAAAGGCCGTGATATGTACTACCCTGCCTGTGAGATGGTGCATATAAAAGATCCCTTGCTGCTAATCGAAAAGAGTAGCCCATGAAGTGGTGATAGCGGGTTTCCTCTCTCAATATCTGTGTGGTCCTTAACCATATGTCCGACGCCATATAACCGTAAATAAAATGTGTTGAGTGCGTCGTTAAATAAAATATTTTTTTCTTCCGTACTTTCTATTAAAGTACCTTTGAAAGTTTCCCAAAGCAAAATGCGAGTTCCTAAATGTGAAATTGGCTATCAAATAAGTAGAGTGTAATTGTAATATTCCACACTCATTACAATATGGATATTTGCCACATTCAGTGAAAACTGTAGGCCCATAAGTCAAATATTGTTACAATAGAAGATGATCAAAATTATAAGTTAAAAAATGCGATGCCAGCATCTAAATGAAATTGTTTACGGCACGGCAGTATTCAAGGAGAGTGAACAAAAGATCAAAATAAGATAGAAATGGGAAAAATCACGTTGGTATAATCAGAAAATCAATTTCCTCATGGGAAAAAAAAAGGTTTTAGGGCAGTCTACGAGCAAGATGGAGAACACATTGACCACCTTTTTAAGTAAACAAAAGTAGATACAGTTTCTATTAGCTTTTGGCGTCGCATTTTATTACCTACAATTTGGAATCTGTTGCTATTTTAGCAATATTTCACCGAATGTCGCAAATACCCATGCAGTAATGAGTGTGATATATCAAAGTTACAGTCCCTATACGTTTTAGACAATTCCATATTCAGTAGGGTTATTGTATGGGCAGAGACGTATTTGGGTATTTCGCACCCCTAGGTCACTAATATTTTCTGAGCCCCCCCCCCCCCCCCCCCCCCCCCCCCCCCCCCCCCCGGGTGTCAGCAGAGGAGAGGGGATATAATATTATAGTATAGACATGGTCAGGCATATACAGGCATGGCGAAAGTAAGTGAACATTTGGGGAGGGGAATGACTGATTTTCTACGGGGTTCAAGAATATGCTTCCCTGAGAAAATTGAAAACTAAATGTTCTGAATTGCATTTTCCTGCAATCTACAAGTCAAATTCATCATTACAAATACTTAAAAATGCAACATTTTTAAAAACGCATTTCCTGCTTTCTACAAGTAAAATACGTCCTGGCAAATGTTGGTAAATGCCAGTATTTTAAATATGTAAAGCTAACATATACTTTAACAGGTGAATATAATTGTTTTTAAAAAATCAGATTCTGCTATTAAGTGGAAATATTTAGGGATAGGCGAAGGAACAAGAGCGGGGGTGGGGAGTGGGATGGGTCTGATATAAAGAGTAGATTCTACTACTTGGTGGGAAAAGTGGAATTTCGTGCATCATGTTAAAAAAAAAAAAAGTAAAATTAAAAAATAATAATAAAAAAAAAAAAAAAAAAAAAAAAAATAATAATAATAATAATAATAAAAAAATAAATAATAATAACCAGTATATTAAATATATTTAAAAAAAACAACAACCCACCATTGACAAGATTTGCCGCCCCCTAAATATTGGTGCCCTAGGCCGCGTGCCATGTTTGATTACGACGCTGCTAACACCGGTTGGACCCCAATATAACGATATCGCAGGCTAACGACATTCATTAAGACATCTTCGAGAACATGGAAGATCCAAGCGGAGGGTGTGGGGTTGTATGCTTTGCGCTTTTCAATGGTATTTCGACATTTTCCGTTAAGTAACGAAAAGTGCCGAAAACTTTACCATAACAACGTCAGACGTTTCATTTGACGTGACGTCCATGCGTTTACGTTTTAAGTATGCGTATTGATGTCAAAGCGATGATTTCTTACATTTTTCTAAATGGAGTTTTTAACAGAAATGTGCGAAAAGTGTTTTGACATTTATAATCATATTTGTCTTAAATATGTAAAATATCTGCGTGCGTGGATCTAATACTGCCTACTGACGACATCTAATTGCTGTGTATGCCATACTGGAAAATGAGTGGATATCAATAAGGAAGTTTTTGATTGTTTGTTGTTTTACCTTTGTTTTTACAAGTAGGGGGCGGGGTGCGTCATTGTTGTTTGTTACCTATAGTTATTTTCGTGCTTATAATAAGGTTCTAGCACGCTGTCCTGGGCACAAACCTCAGCTATCTGGGTTTTCTGACGAGGACATTGGGTTAGTGGTTAGTTTGTTAGTGGTTAGTCGAAAGAGAGAAGTCGGTGTAGTGGACTTTAAAAAGTTGATAAACTCGCTCTGGGTGGTAGCCGGTACGGAGACGCGAACCCAGTACCTACCAAGTCCTTAACAACTACAGCACTAGACCTTTCGTACGCATTGGTGTAGCCAGTATTTTATGTTTCTGTCAATCACGACTAGTATGTCAAAGATCGTGTATCCTGCTGTCCTGAAAGTGCATATAAACGATCCCTTTCTGCAAATTGAAACAATGTAGCGGGTTTCTTCTAAAGACTAAAAGTAAAATAATCAAATGGCCGATGACTAATAAATCAAAGTGCTCTAGTGGTGTCATCAAACAAAAGAAACTCATTTCCGACGCAGTTGCAAAATAAAGATCCGATTTTATTTAGTGTTATTATTTATAGACCAAAAATAATTCGAAATAAAATATGAACTTTTAATGTTAGTAGCCAATGTGATTCAAATTTAATTATAAGTATTGTCTGTTATTTCTTTTACGTTTATCCGGGTATGAACAAAACAAATCATCTGCAGACTTATGTGAGAACGGCTTCTCCGATTCATACAGTTTGCGGATGATTTTTTGGGTTCATACGTAAAAGAAATAACAGACAATCCTTAAATGTCCGCAATAATATGTCCGTAACACTTGATCACTGCAAGTAACAACCTTTTAATATAATTTTCTTACACAACTGTTGGAGCGAACATTATGCGTTTTTTTGTGTTTTTTGTGTGTGTTTTTTGTTACACATGGTTGTTAACACATGTACGTGTGTTAACAATTTCAAGACATACGACTGGTTGCTCCTAGGTGATGACCAGGTCACCAATGCCATACGTCCAATAAAAAACCAGCGCGATGGAAATCGATTACATTGTGACGTATAGTTAACCTGACAATCGTGTGTCTGTGACGCGTAAGTAAATAACTTTTAGTCGAAAAAGATGTTAAAATTTGCTTTAAAACCTGCTTTTTTTAAGGATATGTAAGAAATAGAATAATACATTCGTGTCCATTAGATACCATTTCGCTCGTTAGATACATTTTAAAACAACTCGTTGTGATATAAGTAATTGGTATCTGTCGCATATAAAATAGGTATTAACTTGGAAAGGGAGTTGAATAAGCCGGTCAGAACAGCATTAAGATCAGTTACGGTTATGTTACAAAGAAACGGTGAGTATAATTCGTTTAAAGAGATATGGAATGATAATAACCAGTTAAACGGTAACAAACTTAGATTTTACAGGCAATTTAAAAAAGATTTTTTACCAGAAAAGTATACACATTTTATGATTCCTAGACCCCATAGAAAAGTTTTATTTAAATTTAGAGCTGGTAACCTCCCCATATGTCTAGAAACAGGAAGATATCACAGGCCTACAATCCCATTATTAGAACGAGTGTGTCCCTTTTGTTGGCATAGTGTTGAAGATGAAACACACTTTTTACTTTTATGCCCTTTTTACGAAGATCTTAGATATCCTTTAATTGTTAAAGGGACATTCCCGAGTTTCCTGCAATTTTTAAGATGTAATCGACTAACAGAGACTTTATAACGATTGTAATTACATATCAAATATTTTTTTTCTGCATAAAATATTAGTGACTGTATATTAAACGTGTTTCTGATTGTTCTAATATTTGTACTAGGTTAAATTTCATTTTATTTCCTAATATATATTTTTTCGTATGTACGAAATTATTTGAAGACAAAATCCAGTTTGGGCTTCTTACAGATATTAAGACGACCAGAAACACATTAAATATACAGATACTGATATCCTAAACAAGAAAATATATTTAATATGTAAGTTTAATCGTAGAAATATTTAATTTTTCGTAAACATCTTACAATGCAGCAAACTCAGGAATGTCCCTTTAATATGTGACTCTTCGTATGACTATTTTGAAACCCTTTCAGTTTATAACTAAGTAATTTTAATAATGAAAGATGAAAATTAATTTTTAATAGCAAGAACTCTTTTTAATATAGCTCGATAACAAATGTATACATGTGATTAGTTTCCCATCAGTTGTATTATGGTTTGTTAATGTTCTGTGATACTGCGGGAAGTAGATGTTTGATTAAATTGCTATATATTACATCTGTTGCTGGAGACGAGAGAAGCAGACCTTATTAATAATGTAATGATAGCACGACAAGTGAGAGATTTGCTCATTACATTAGGAAGCTATATGATAATACATGCACTTAAACGAAACCCCTTGAACATTCACATTAATTCGGCTCAAATAACAGTATGAATAAAAGGGTATTGGCGTTTACAACCGAAGTTAAGGTCGTCTTGTGCGTTTAATTGTACTTGAAAGTTGTTAATTTTAAAGAAGAAATCTATACACTATTCCTGTTCAAATTAATCGATCTTGATATATACGTTGTCTTCGAATACGATCAAGGTATGCACGATTACGCATTATATACAGACATGGTGAAATCGCATTATATTACACGTTTAAATCGTATTATATACAGCCATGATGAAATCGCATTACATTACAGCCATGTTGAAAGCGTTGAAATAGCATTATATACAGCCATGTTGAAAGCGTTGAAATCGCATTATATACATTGATGTTGAAATCGCATTATATACATTGATGTTGAAATCGCATTATATACATTGATGTTGAAATCGCGCGCATTCATTCAGCGTACAATTGCGAACAGACATTACGAGTGAACGGGAGTTTTTATAGAGTAAGATCACAAGAGGAAAGTATATAAGAATCGAATAATGCGACACATGTATAAAGAGAGAAACCGAGAAAGAAACCAAGAAACAAAGAAAGAAAGAAAGAAAGAAAAAGACCCCCCCCCCCAAAAAAAAAAAAAAAAAAAAAAAAAAAAAGAGAGAAAAAGGCTAGAGGTTATATCAAAATCTAATAATGTAATAAAGAAATAAAGAAACAAAGAAAAAAAAGAAGATAAAAAACACAGACCAAATAAAAGGTTAGGGGTCAAAATTATTTCGTCGGTGAGTGGTGATATTAATAAAACCGTCATTTCATCTTTTAGTTTTCTTTGGCGGGGCAGGACGTAGCCCAATGGTAAAGCGTTCGCTTGATGCGCGGTTGGTTTGGGATCGATCTCCGTTGGTGGATCCTTTGGGCTAGCTCTCGTTCCATTCATTGCACTGCGACTGGTATATCAAAGGCTGTGGTGTGTGCTGTCCTGTCTGTGGGATGGCATAAATAACAGATCCCAGATATTATATATGTGAACTCAGGTGTAATCATAATGGATCAGTATACTACAGGTGTATACATTTCCTACTTGCGAAAGGCACTGTACATGCATAATAATATATCATCATGTTAACATACATATAACAGATGAATATATAAAATACAAGTGAATACTTACCCAAGATGTACAGGTATATTATTGCACCCTCATACATACAACAGATGATTATAAAACTGTACAGACTATATGTTGAATATGAGTGAAAGGATGATATGCACCCATATATAATTACTTACTCAAAGTGTACACTAACGTATAGCATTATACCCTCATAGGTGTTACACAGATTGTATATAACTGTGTGAACTATGGTTAAGATGTGTGTGACATGATCATATACACCCATATATGATATACACTAACATGTATAGCATTATACCCTCATAGGTGTTACACAGATTGTATATAACTGTGTGAACTATGCTTAAGATGTGTGTGACATGATCATCAGGGCTCACACTCTGAATTATATTATTTTAGCTAAAGTTCAGATATGTTGGGTATTTCTTTGAAAAATATTACAAAATGGCTAATTTAAACAAAATGTTATTATACAAATACGAAATGTTATAATCACATTGTATAAAAATTAGCAATGGGTAGAGTGAGTCCTGGATCATTACCTATGTGTGAATATTTACCTAAGATGCACAGGTATATCATACCTTCATACATGTTACATGTGATTATATAACTGTAAGGACTTATATATGACAGATAATCATTTATCTATATGTGAATACTTACCGTGTGTCTCATGCCATACTCTTATTGTATCTGAATAGTACATACAATTACATCGGGGTAAATATGACAATTATATGAATATGGGTATATATATCTCAGATAATTGTTTTTATTTTATTAATTTTCACTCTGTTTTCTACCAAATTATTTTTATGCAATAATAGTAAAATTAATCACATCCAGATATATATGGCAGATACATATATAGTAATATTGAGTATGTGATTATGGATATATATCTTAAATATGTGTAGTTACTAGATACCTGTGCTATTATATCCCTCGACATTTGAAATATATACTTAACTTATAATAACTGCAATGAGGAATTTTATTTCTAACTAAAATGTCTGCTTGTTACATTTGTAACATAATTATATTTGTCCATTAATTTCATAAAGAGTTACATGAAAAACACAGAACATGTGAGTATGTGTGGGTACTGCACATGATCATGTAAGTGTATATATGAATGTGTTTGTATGCCTATGTATGACCTAGTTAACTGCTAACAATACCATTTGTCTTGTAAATCATTCAATATCCTTGACATTTACTTCATTGAAATAATCGCCCTTGTAAACCTTAATCAGTTAAGGGAATGGCATTCCCTGTGATATACGTTTTTGTTTTGTATTTTCTTGTTAATACTTTTCCCTGTCTCTTTCCTTAACTTTGTACCTACAATTAAATCACGTCACGTGCAAAACCACCACCAATTTCTCATCTTCATGTTGATTAGCCTGCCTGACCTCTGTATAAAGGAATATATTAATATTTTCAAATTGCCCAATGGGTAATGACATAGAAGCTTACAGAGCGTCTGTCGGGCTTTCCAATATCAGGGTGAGATCATGGAGTTATCGCATTCGATCCACATTTAACTTTGATAGTTCGTACATGTTCGATGAATTCGTAGAATTCAAGTCTCTGTTTTTCTCCATATCCATGGCTACATCTCTCATGACTTGTCTTTACATAATTCAGATGTCACAAAAATCAAACCCGATTCTTCTTTTCATTCTAATTCTATTGTGCAATGATGTTGAATCAAATCCCGGGCCAAACCAAAACACTGAAAATTATGAACAATTATCAATCTTCCACTTAAATATACGTAGATTACGCAATAAACTGTGTATACCAGAACTTTCGGAAATACTTACTGACTTTCACATCCTTTGCTTCACCGAAACCCATCTTGATAATCAGGTATCCAATAAGGAAATAAAGATAGATCACTATGACGAACCGTACAAAAGGGACCGTACCAATGTCGCAGTTTATGTCGATTCACATCTAGCCCATACACGAAGATACGACTTAGAAATGCCTTATGACGAAATAATATGAGTATAAATTAAACTTAAACAGAAATCACTACTATTATGCGTGGTATACCACCCAAATACAACACAGACAACATTCTGGGACAGGTTAGACTATTCGACAGAAAAAGCTTTAGGTATATGCAGTAACATTATTATTGTCGGTAACCTCAATTAAGATTTACTCTCGTCAAAACGAAACAAGCTGCACGAGTTAATAATGCACAAACACTTGTTCAATGTAATTGACACCCCGACACGTGTAACAGCGAACAGTGCGACACTTATTGACCCAATTCTTATCACAAATACATGTGAAATCAACGAAAGTGGCGTTATACCGTTATCCGCGATTGTTAACGATCATAAAATAACATACATTGTATTAAATAATATGGCTTTATAATAAAGGTGATTTCGAAAAATTGAAAAAATTAATTACGAATGAACTATGGCAATTAATATTTGAAAATTCTGAAAATGTTGTTATTGCATGTGATAAATTTGAAACTGTAATTAAAAATCACATTAAAAATAGTATACCGCATCGCACTGTTACCATTCGACCTAACGAAAAAAATGGTTTGATAGTAAACTATGGAAAGAATTACGAATTAGAGACAGACTTCGAAAAAAAGCGCTAAAATCTAAACGACCAACGGATGAACGTAAATATAAAAATCAAAGAAACAAAGTTAATAATATGAAAAAAAGAGCTAAAGAAGAATTTGCTAACTCCCTAGACGAAAAACTAAGAACACTTTGTAGTGAAAATAAAACCACGTACTGGCAATATATGAAATTTATTTTAAAAACATCGATACCACAAACCATTATACCACCACTTAAAGATGCAACATCAGATGTGCCTGTATCATATACGAATTTTGAAAAAGCCGAAAAAGCCGAAACGTTAAACAAGTATTTTCTATCAATTTCATCAGTTGATGATGCAAATATTGCACTTCCGAGTTTTGGACAACGTTGCAGGGAATCTTTGGAAACCTTGACAATAACCACTGAAGAAATAATAGACATTATTAAAATAGTAGCTCCTAATAATGCAAGTGGCCCAGATGAAATAGGCCATAAACTACTAAAATGTATTGCCAATTCCATTTCGATTCCTCTTCAATTGGTCTTTAATAAATCACTGATCTCAGCACAATTCCCTACCAATTGGAAAATTGCCCACGTAAAACCACTTTTCAAAAAAGGAGATAGAAGTTCACCAACAAATTACAGACCTATATCATGGGCGGATCCAAGGGGGGGTACCAGGGGGACGCGTCCCCCCAAAAAAATTGTTCAAGTGCCCTCAAAATGTCCAAGTGCCCTTTTTGTTTGTAGAATTTTTTTTTTTTTAAGTAAACAATAATTATATTGTAGATAAATGAAATCAAGATTTTCGTGTACATGCGCAAGCTCGCAGATATGTGTTTGTGTTATTGAGTCTCAATGGGGCCCCATTGAGGTTCTAACGCGAGTGACGCCAATTTACTTCATTATTGCTAGTATATTATGACGTAGAACTGTAGGAATTCATATTAATTGTAAATATCAAAACTTGTAGTAAGGTGCCCTTTTGACGAGTCAATGTGCCCTTCTTTTTTGGTCCCCCCCTAAAAATATTTCCTGGATCCGCCCATGTATATCATTAATAAGTTGTGTTGGAAAAATATTTGAGAGAATAGTGTTTAAACATCTGTATAATTATTTCACATTCAATAATCTACTTTATAAGTATCAGTGTGCATACCGACCTAACCACAGCACCGTGTACCAATTAATTGAATTGTATAATAAAATTTGTAAATCACTGGACAATAAAGAATATTTCTGTGCAATTTTCTGTAACATGTCCAAGGCCTTTGATCGGGTATGGCACAGGGGTTTAATCTATAAACTTAAAACACTATTGCATCAGAGGCAATCTTTTAAAATGGATTAATAATTATATTTCTAATAGGAAACAGTGTATATAAATGGAACGTTATCAAATTATGGAACTCTAAAGGCTATGTTAACGATATTGCTGATGAACTAGACTGTGTAACAAGGCTATTTGCTGATGATACAAGTATTGGAATATCGTCAAATGACATTTCAATTATAGAACGCGATCTAAACATTAATTTGTTGAAACTTTATGAATGGTCAAACAAATGGTTAGTTACCTTTTACCCAAATAAAACGAATGTATTATTGTTTTCTCTAACCAAATTAATTAATGAACCATGTCTCGTATTTGGTGACACAACTTTAAACAAATCAAAAACGCATAAATATTTAGGTTTAACTTTAGCAGATGATGCAAAATGGTCTAGTCATATTCAAAATGTATGCACATTAAGGAAATACAGACTGTTATTAAATCGTCAAACTCTAATGCGAATATATAGTACTTTTATTCGTTCCGTCCTAGAATATGCTTCAGAGGTCTGGGATGCCTGTTCCCAATTAAGTCGATAACGCTGACTAGACTGATTTATACGCTACACCGAACGACCACTTCGGGAACCATTCAAAATAATTTGCAAACGTTTGCGAAAAACTGGCTGGCTCAACGTAGACTAGACCATGAGTGGAAAGCGCTCGCCAACATTTTGTTTCCCATCGTATCCTTCCTTTCCTATCGCATTCAGTTGAGGCCTCGTACGAGAAAAGCCGACTGCTTAAGCTGCGTTCACATGGACCATAATATACTAGTGCTACAACAGGGACGCTGACAGACGTATTCTACAGTGTTCTATACATTGACAGAATAAATAAATTTGTAAAAAACCTAAAAATCCTAAATAAAAGGGGCACTTCTCAAATTTGAGGGGGGGGGGGGTCCGGACACCTTGGACCCCCCTCTAGATCCGCCCCAGAAAATATCGTAAATAACGAACAATCGAATTATTATTAAAGACAGAACTCTGGTTTGACTCTGGTGGGTATTTACGTCACTTCCAGAGAGACTCGAGACCGCGTGCATGTTCCCGCGGAATTGAAAAAAAAAAAAAACACTTGATGCTCTATAAAGTAATTTCCTGCTTTCTACAAGCAAAATACGTCCTGACAAATGTTGGTAAATGCCAGTATTTTAAATATGTAAAGCTAACATATACTTTAACCGATTCTGGTGGAAATATTTAGGGATAGGCGAAGGAACAAGAGCGGGGGTGGGGAGTGGGATGGGTCTGATATAAAGAGTAAATTCTACTACTTGGTGGGAAAAGTGGAATTTCGTGCATCATGTTAAAAAAAATAATAATAAAATTAAAATATAATAATAATAAAAATAAAATTAAAATAATTAAAAAAATAATAATAATAATAATAATAAAAAAATAAAAATAATAACCAGTATATTAAATATATTAAAAACCCCACAAAAAACCACTATTGACAAGATTTTGCCGCCCCCTAAATATTGGTGCCCTAGGCCGCGTGCCATGTTCGATTACGACGCTGCTAACAACAGGGTTGGACCCGTTGTTAATATAACGATATCGCAGGCTAACGACATTCATTAAGACATCTTCGAAAACATGGAAATCCAAGCGGAGGGTGTTGGGGTGCTGGGGTGCGCTTTTCAATGGTATTTCGACATTTTCCGTTAAGTTACGAAAAGTGCCGAAAACTTTACCATAACAACGTCAACTTTCATTTGACGTGACGTCAACAATGCGTTTACGTTTTAATATGCGTATTGATGTCAAAGCGATGCCACGTACATTTTTCTAAATGGAGTTTTTAAGCAGAAATGTGCGAAAAGTATCGCGTTTTGACATTTATAATCATATTTATCTTAAATATGTAAAATATCGGTGTGCATGGATCTAATACTGCCTAATGACGACATCTAATTGCTGTGTAGTTCCGTTGCCATATTTTCTGAAAATGAGTGGATATCAATAAAGGTAAGTTTTTGATTGTTTATTTGTTTAATTCTTTGTTTATCAGGACCGATGAAGTAGGGGGCGGGGGGCGTAGACATTGCTTGTTTGTTAGCTTATAGTTATTTTCGTGCTTATATCCACTTAAGGTTCTAGCATGCTGTCCTGGGCACAAACCTCAGCTATCTGAGTTTTCTGACGAGGACATTGGGTTAGTGGTTAGTTTGTTAGTGGTTAGTGAAAGAGAGAAGTCGGTGTAGTGGACTTTAAAAAGTTGATAAACTCGCTCTGGGTGGTAGCCGGTACGGAGACGCGAACCCAGTACCTACCAGCGTTAAGTCTAGTGGCTTAACAACTACACCACAGAGACCTTTCGTACGCATTGGTGTAGCCAGTATTTTATGTTTCAGGCCATTCTAAATTTTTATTAATAGGAACCAAACTTTATTTTGCCTTGCAACAGTTTCGTATTTAGGGTTCCTTGAAAAACTAAATTTGCTTGCGTCTGTCAACTCTTTTCGTGATTTTCAGTCGGTAGAACGCTCGACTGGGGTGGTTTGGTCGCAGGATCGATCCTGCTCGGTGGACCCATTCTCTGATTGGGTGTTTCATTGCTTCACGACTAGTATGTCAAAGATCGTTGTATGTGCTGTCCTGAAAGTGCATATAAATGATCCCTTTCTGCAAATTGAAACAATGTAGCGGGTTTCTTCTAAAGACTAAAAGTAAAATAATCAAATGGCCGATGACTAATAAATCAAAGTGCTCTAGTGGTGTCATCAAACAAAAGAAACTCATTTCCGACGCAGTTGCAAAATAAAGATCCGATTTTATTTAGTGTTATTATTTATAGACCAAAAATAATTCGAAATAAAATATGAACTTTTAATGTTAGTAGCCAATGTGATTCAAATTTAATTATAAGTATTGTCTATTATTTCTTTTACGTTTATCCGGGTATGAACAAAACAAATCATCTGCAGACTTATGTGAGAACGGCTTCTCCGATTCATACAGTTTGCGGATGATTTTTTGGGTTCATACGTAAAAGAAATAACAGACAATCCTTAAATGTCCGCAATAATATGTCCGTAACACTTGATCACTGCAAGTAACAACCTTTTAATATAATTTTCTTACACACCCGTTGGAGCGAACATTATGCGGTTTTTTGTGTTTTTTGTGTGTTTTTTTTGTTACACATGGTTGTTAACACATGTACGTGTGTTAACAATTTCAAGACATACGACTGGTTGCTCCTAGGTGATGACCAGGTCACCAATGCCATACGTCTAATAAAAAACCAGCGCGATGGAAATCGATTACATTGTGACGTATAGTTAACCTGACAATCGTGTGTCTGTGACGCGTAAGTAAATAACTTTTAGTCGAAAAAGATGTTAAAATTTGCTTTAAAACCTGCTTTTTTTAAGGATATGTAAGAAATAGAATAATACATTCGTGTCCATTAGATACCATTTCGCTCGTTAGATACATTTTAAAACAACTCGTTGTGATATAAGTAATTGGTATCTGTCGCATATAAAATAGGTATTAACTTGGAAAGGGAGTTGAATAAGCCGGTCAGAACAGCATTAAGATCAGTTACGGTTATGTTACAAAGAAACGGTGAGTATAATTCGTTTAAAGAGATATGGAATGATAATAACCAGTTAAACGGTAACAAATTTAGATTTTACAGGCAATTTAAAAAAGATTTTTTACCAGAAAAGTATACACATTTTATGATTCCTAGACCCCATAGAAAAGTTTTATTTAAATTTAGAGCTGGTAACCTCCCCATATGTCTAGAAACAGGAAGATATCACAGGCCTACAATCCCATTATTAGAACGAGTGTGTCCCTTTTGTCGGCATAGTGTTGAAGATGAAACACACTTTTTACTTTTATGCCCTTTTTACGAAGATCTTAGATATCCTTTAATTGTTAAAGGGACATTCCCGAGTTTCCTGCAATTTTTAAGATGTAATCGACTAACAGAGACTTTATAACGATTGTAATTACATATCAAATATATTTTTTTATGCAATATTGGTGGCTGTATATTAAACGTGTTTCTGATTATTCTAATATTTGTACTAGGTTAAATTTCATTTTATTTCCTAATATATTTTGTTTCGTATGTACGAAATTATTTGAAGACAAAATCCAGTTTGGTCTTCTTACAGATATTAAGACGACCAGAAACACATTAAATATACAGACACTGATATCCTAAACAAGAAAATATATTTAATATGTAAGTTTAATCGTAGAAATATTTTATTTTTCGTAAACATCTTACAATGCAGCAAACTCAGGAATGTCCCTTTAATATGCGACTTTTCGTATGACTATTTTGAAACCCTTTCAGTTTATAACAAAGTAATTTTAATAATGAAAGTTGAAAATTAATTTTTAATAGTAAAAACTCTTTGTAATATGTTTCAAAGACGATTTTTTTTTTATTAAATAAGACGTAACGTATATTTTAATATACTTTTACCTCAGGTGTTTTCAGTGGAAACAATTGTTTTATAATTTTATATAGTATGGTCTAATTATGAAATTCGATTTTATTATGTATTTTTGCTTGTATATACATGTACATATTAGATTTTTTTATATAAAAACTACTTCGTATTTTATGTTTTAAATGTATCATAAGCCTATGTAGGCTGGGTAACAATACGTGATTGTATATAGTATGAATATGTTATATATTGTCATGTGACACTCTAATAAACAAATAAACAAACATCTAAACGGCCACTCGTGTATTATTCGCTATGTAACAACCTTTTAATATAATTAGAACACACGCCAAGGCTTTTAGACTGATATTAATATTCAATGATATTTTATGCACGCATTGTGATTCGACCCTTTTACACTGGATAAATGGTGATTTTTGTTTCTAATTAAACTATTAATGATTACACACATTGGTAAAATGGGCAACATTGCACATCACTGTTCACGGGTAACATCACAGAAGCAGACCTTATTTAAAAAAAATGTATTAGCCCAGAAATGTCGATAGTGTTAGGGATGGGGCCCTGAATCACTATCTTACAAATAATGTTGAACATAAATAACATTAAATATATATATATATATATATATATATATATATATATATATATATATATACAGTCGAACCTGTCTATGGCGGCCATTCGTGGGACATGACAAAAGTGGCCGCCATAGAGAGGTGGCCGCCGTATGCAGGTCATATATAAGTCCGAATTTTTAAAAACAATTACACGTATGTTGCAATAGAACTATTTAGGTGGCATTTTGAAAATAAATATCAGAAATAAACTGCAGCAGTATTTAATTCCTTCTAGAGTTGACACGTTTAACTCAAGTTGTTTTAGGCTAGATACCCTCTTATCAACTGCGTTTAATGACCACCGCCGCTGACTAGTACATCGCACCGTTAATCCAGATTAAAAACACTTGTTAATTAACGAACACAGCTAAGCGACCGACGACCTTTAAAGGATCGCTGTTTATCAAGCCAATTGGTTATATCAACAAAAACATCTTACGTTCTTTTTCACGATTGCCGACATTTCTTTATAACTTGCACTAAAAAACAATTGTGGCCGCGATAGCAGGTTCATTTTCGCTTTTTTATGACAAAAGTGTGGCCGCTGGCCGCGTTGAGCAGGTGGTTGCCATATAGAGCTAAAATATATAGTAAAATTCATTGGGGGGACCATATGGAGGT
Organism: Gigantopelta aegis; assembly: GCF_016097555.1. Classification (NCBI taxonomy): domain Eukaryota; kingdom Metazoa; phylum Mollusca; class Gastropoda; order Neomphalida; family Peltospiridae; genus Gigantopelta; species Gigantopelta aegis. The sequence continues at coordinate 53,738,724 of NC_054708.1, read as the reverse complement.
GGCCGCGAAGGCAGGTTTGACTGTATATATATATATATATATATATATATATATATATATATATATATATATAGAATACTGGTGGTTATCATTAAAGGCTTGAAAGGTGCTCAATACTTTAAGAGAGAGTAGAGCATATATTTATATATATATATATATATATATATATATATATATATATATATATAAAATACATAAAGAGTATTGTTAGACTAAATATGTTCAGATTGATTGTACATTTTTCCATAGAAAGAGGGAGGGAGGGAGAGATAGAAGTGAGAAAGAAGAGAGAAAAGATATATATATATATATATATATATATATATATATATATATATATATACAGTCATCTCCACTTATTTGCACATCGGTTTATAGCATAATTCGGTTAATCGACTATTTTCACCCAACACGGAACCATTTGCCCGTATAACACTACAAAACATCCGGTTAATTGCACAGACTACAGGCTATATATCGGTTATTTGCACATATAAATAACGTAGTTTTTTTTGTTTGTGCTAAATTAATGTCACAAATGACTGAGAAAGTCTATCAAACTTTGGCAAAAAAACTCAAATAAATTACCGATTAATCTGTTTTGTTTGAGCTCACTGTGTGGCAAGCCGACTGTAATCGCTGTTTACAGAGTCGACGTGTGACATGCAAATGAGATGGTGTGCACGTTACTACTGGTGAATCACAATACCCGACTACAAGATTTAAGAATGACATAAATAAGTTGAATAAACCTAAGACCTAATGTTTTGTTTGCAATATATTGCTGTTAATCAGAGGCCATCTCAATAACAGGTAACGCTCCGACTATTATTTTTAGAAGTACCGCCTGTGCGCTTGTACGCATGCGCACTCAACTATTGAGATCCTATTCGATTGACGTGTTCAGGGCAATCATTGTTCTGTGTCAATTACGTTATGTTGAGAAGCCTTGTTAGTAATTAAAAGATTACAGATCAATCGTCCTAGGCGGTTATGTTTTTAATAAATGTGACCGAGAAAGAGTTGTTATTCACTTATTCATTAGATGCAGTGTTAAACGCAAAAGAAACGATTTATCACTTGCTTCCCAGAAAATGTTGAGGAAAAAAAAAGACTGGTGGGGGAGGTCGTCAAAAAACAAACATAACAAAGACCGTTATTTATGGATCGTCCCTAAGTTTCTGCTATATTGTTAGACACCAATCAGTCGGACCGCACCATGAAGGTCAAGTCAATTGTGTTAGACCGGTCATGCATGCAATGCAGACTGCTGGAACTGATAACGATTCACTAGCCGAGCTTAACTTTAATTGCTTAACAATAGCAAAGTCATTATTTGGGGATCACAAATAATACCAAAGCTTGCCATATCTTTTGGGAGGGAAAGAACACCATACCAGCAAATTCATACAAGTTCACGTAATTCTATGGTAAGGCGCATTCGGTCAATCAACAGCCCGGTAATTCCGGAAAATGACGTCATTTTGTAAACACGTGCACCGATGAAACGTGAACTTTTTGATGGTTCTGTTGTTTCAAGTTTATCTCATTAACTACATGGCTAATACACTTTGTGTACACTAGTGGATGGTCAGTGTTTTTTTTTTAATGCACAAAGTTTGTGTTTTTAGAAAACGACGCCCAGTGACGGACGTTGTTGGGTTGTTTTTTTTAAAATGATTTCTGGTCTGGCAGATTAAAACAAAAACATGCTAATTATATATATATCGATCGATATATTTTTTTTACATTTATATATATCCAACTGCATGTGACATGTGTTAACTGTAATAGTTCCGGTATGAAGTACCGCATTATGCTAGACTGTCTCCCATGCCACTTTGTAGTTGGATGGCTGTTACAAAGTGAAAGTCGGTACTCTATCGGTTAATTGCACAAAATCGAGCAGCACCGAGGGTATGCAAATAAGCGGGTTTGACTGTATATATATATATATATATATATATATGAAGTAAAACAGGACAGCACATACACACACATACACCAGCACGCAACATAGCTTGATAACAAATGTATACATGTGATTAGTTTTCCATCAGTTGTATTATAGTTTATTAATGTTCTGAGATACTGCGGGAAGTAGATGTTTTATTAAATTGCTTTATATTACATCTGTTGCTGGAGACGAGAGAAGCAGACCTTATTAATAATGTAATGATAGCACGACAAGTGAGTGATTTGCTCATTGCATTAGGAAGCTATATGATATTACATGCACTTAAACGAAACCCCTTGAACATTCACATTAATTCGGCTCAACTAACAGTATGAATAAAAGGGTATTGGCGTTTACAACCGAAGTTAAGGTCGTCTTGTGCGTTTAATTGTACTTTAAAGTTGTTAATTTTAAAGAAGAAATATATACACTATTCCTGTTCAAATTAATCGATCTTGATATATACGTTGTCTTCGAATACGATCAAGGTATGCACGATTACGCATTATATACAGCCCCCCTGCGTGTGCTGTAACCTCACCGTGGTGCAGGGGTGTAACATTCTCTTTGAGAATGGCCAGTACAGCACAAATTGAAGTTTAGAGTAAAATTCGGTGTCCGTAAAATTCTGTGATATTTGTATTTGTATTTTTGCACAGTTCTTTACACTGTTTTTGTTTAAACCTTGAATTTTTATATTGATGTTGATCAACACTTTATTTATTTGCATTACCATAGTTTGACACCCAATAGCCGATGTATTTTTCGTGCTGGGGTGTCGTTAAACATTCATTCATTCATTCTTTATATACAGCCATGTTGAAATCGCATTATATTACAGACATGTTGAAATCGCATTATATACAGCCATGATGAAATAGCATTACATTACAGCCATGTTGAAATCGCATTATATACAGCCATGATGAAATCGCATTACATTACAGCCATGTTGAAATCGTTGAAATCGCATTATATACAGCCATGTTGAAATCGCATTATATACAGCCATGTTGAAATCGCATTATATACAGCCATGTTGAAATCGCATTACATTACATCCATATTGAAATCGTTGAAATCGCATTATATACAGCCATGTTGAAATCGCATTATATACAGCCATGTTGAAATCGCATTATATACAGCCATGTTGAAATCGCATTATATACAGCCATGTTGAAATCGCATTATATACAGTGATGTTGAAATCGCGCGCATTCATTCAGCGTAGAATTGCGAACAGACGTTACGAGTGAACGGGAGGTTTCATAAAGTAAGATCACAAGAGGAAAGTATATAAAAATCGAATAATGCGACACATAAATAAAGAGAGAAACCGAGAAAGAAACTGAGAAACAAAGAAAGAAAGAAAGAAAGAAAGAAAAAGACAAAAAAAAGAAAGAGAAAAAAGCTAGAGGTTATATCAAAATCTAATAATGCAATAAATAAACAAAGAAACAAAGAAAAAAAAAACAGAAGAAAAAAAAAAGATAAAAAAGACAAAGACCAAATAAAAGGTTAGGGGTCAAAATTATTTCGTCGGTGAGTGGTGATATTAATAAAACCGTCATTTCATCTTTTAGTTTTCTTTGGCGGGGCAGGACGTAGCCCAATGGTAAAGCGTTCGCTTGATGCGCGGTTGGTTTGGGATCGATCTCCGTTGGTGGATCCTTTGGGCTAGCTCTCGTTCCATTCATTGCACTACGACTGGTATATCAAATGCTGTGGTGTGTGCTGTCCTGTCTGTGGGATGGCATAAATAACAGATCCCTTGCTACTAATGGAAAAATTACCAAATGTTTGACATCCAATAGACGATGACTAATAAATCAATGTGCTCTAGTGGTGTCGTTAAACAAAACAAACAAACTTTTCTTCGGCATCCTGTCAGTTTTTGAAAACAACATTGGCAAACATCGCCGATATTTAAAAAGCAACACAAATTTGCGTTTGCATTTCTCTTCAGGTCGTGACATCAACATTGGTTGGTCTACATCATGTCATGTCTGCTTCCATTTTTATGTTAGGGGAAATTATTTAATTCTTTGGAATGACGACAATAAATTTATTTTCATTAGAAAATACACCCACTGATTTGATCGATTATAGATAACTAATCAACAAAATAAAGCCAAAGCGCATTTTGTTCAATCCCCTATCTGTCCTGGACCCCGTTCCACGAAGCGATCTTAGCCCTAACATTACCTTATGCGCATAGCTACCCTATGCACTTAAGTTGATCTTAGGGCTAAGATCGCTTCGTGGAACGGGGCCCTGGAGAGGCAGTCAAGACTGCTGCACTGCGTCCCCAGAGAGCAAGATGATGACAAGGAGATCCCTTGTTCATAAGATTTTTCTTTTCAAATAATGGGTGTGGGCGTCAGACACGGATGGGTTTTTTCTTAGCCTTAGTACTCTGCCGCTCGCGTGCTAGACGAACATTTAAGCCCCGGTCACACTGTCAAGGATCAGGACGCCGGGTTATCCACGAATACGATCCGGCATCATTGGTGACAACCCGTTGTGGTTCGTATAGGTCCGTAGCTGTCCGTATTAAATCCCTGATCAATCGTAGTACATCCTTAATAATCGGTAGAAGAACGCAACAATCCGTTCTAATCCGTAATAAACCGTACTTAATCGTAGTAATTCCCGGTCTCAAGTCCCGGTCACACTGTCAAGGCCACTATTCGGGGTCATCCGTGAGGTTTTTCTCCGTCGTGGATCCGGCCAGACGATCCTTGACAGTGTGACCACATTCATGTCTTAAGTCCATGTATGATACCTAAACTTAAAGTACATCGATAAGTATCATCCGTGAGGTTTTCATCCGTCGTGGATCCGGCCAGACGATCCTTGACAGTGTGACCAGGCTCCGTATTCATAAACGTACTTAAGTCAATGTATGATACCTAAATACATACTTAAAGTACATCGATAAGTATCATACATTGACTTAAGTATGTTTATGAATATGGAGCCTGGGCTTTAGGCAGTTATTCTCACTCTCTGACGTCAGAGACAACAAAACAGGATTTAAAAAAAAAAATTACCTACCACCGAGTAGGCAAACATTTCCGCTCGAAAACAACAATAATCCTATGTTTGATGTTCAACACCTTTACACTGATTTTTTTTCGTGTTCGTTGATAATAAATAAAAATTGATTTGTTTCAATGGAACATCAACGGCATTATCACAGCCATATTGTTACCCAGTGCGCATGCTTTTGTCAATTAGAACGACATATTTCTTATACGTTTTCACAACCGTTTTAAAAGATACAGACAGTCAAATGCTTTATTTACGATACAGCTGGCGTATTGACTAAAACAGAGTTCAACAACTATATAATAATTCAACAATAAAAGTATATCTACACAAAGCAGTAACTCATATGGAGTTACGAGGGGCGGGACGTAGCCCAGTAGTACAGCGCTCGCTCAATGTGCGGTCGGTGTGAGATCGATCCCCGTCGGTGGGCCCATTGAGCTATTTCTCGTTCCAGCCAGTGCACCACGACTGGTATATCAAAGGCTGTGGTATGTACTACCCTTTCTGTGGGATGGTGCATATAAAAGATCCTTTGCTGCTAATCGAAAAGAGTAACCTATGAAGTGGCAACAGCAGGTTTCCTCTCTTAGTATCTGTGTGGTCCTTAACCATGTATGACGCTATATAACCGTAAATAAAATGTGTTGAGTGCGTCGTTGAATAAAACACTTCTTTCCTGTGGAGTTACGAGAGACTTTTGAACTATTAAGAGATTATCAGAAATATTAAAAGTTTTGTATTTAGAAGAAGTCAAATTAAAAACCATAAATTATATACATGTGTATAGACATAAAAATTATTTGGCTACGTAATAAAACAAGATGGCAAGTTTTGTTTGTAATTTTAACGAAGAAACAGTTGAATGACGTGCGTTGGTCTAAAAATTAAAACCTTTTTGAACTACTATAAATTTAACGGTTTGAGCTGAAGTTAATATTTCAAGAAGAAGAAGAAGTTAAAAATGAGTGCGATATTCAAAAACACTTCACATAGGTAAGCGCAAACTTCATGGCTGTAAAATTAGTATTTTGGCAACTTTCGGTTATCCTTTCTTTGAAATTTTTTCGGAATTGCTGTAAACTCATTTTAAAAAATTAACATGAACGTCAATATTTCTGTAGAGATTACATTTTACAAACCTCTGTTCTATTGTAATAAGAGACCAGTTTTCAAGAAATTCCCGAAATCTCAAACCGGTTGATTGAATACATTTAATCTTAGCCGTAAGCACTTAGTAGGTACCGCAGACAAAACAAAAAAAATTAAAAACATTTTCTTTATGGTCATAGTTTCATTAAATATGTGGCTCTTATTGAAAAAACATCACTATATTATCCAAATGAAGCAAAATAAAGTCGTAGTAGCCTTGTACTTCTGTGACCAAACATGGCCGACATGACGATTTTAATTGTTATTTACGTCCACGTTTGTAAACCAAAAAATAACAGAGAAATTTCTGTTGTAAGCTTATAGATGTTAAAGCAGTTATCAATGTTGCATCTCTGAAAATATAAAGGGTTACTATTATTTCTGATAACATGTATTCTTGGGGTAGGTTCGAAACCGCTCCAAAATGACAAAAACACACAGAAATCATGGAATACGTAATTTAATCACGTAATAATTGATGCAAATGTTACATCAGAATAACATTTTCAGTTCACATTTATTTACGCTTATACAATAATGTACATCTAGACCAATAATAAAAAGGAAAACATAAAGGTTTAGATCGCAGATGGAAAGTGGATACACGTTACATAAAAAATAAGCTTCTTGTTTCAAAATATTTAAAATATATATATATATATATATATATATATATATATATATATATATATTTACCTAGACTCATAATAATATTGAATACTTGAAGATTTCAATAAAAGATGCAATAAAACTTATCATATGTACCAGTCTTTTAACTCAAACCAGTAAAAACTTATCACACGACGAATGACAATGATTGGCCAATATGTTTAATCAATTTCTTACATAAATATTTACATACTTTACACCTTCAATATCATTATTAGAAACAAAGCAATGTAAGTAGCCATATTTCACCTTTGAAAGGAATGTCCAAACACTCGTACAATATCAGAAAGGTAAATTTCTATCCAGAAAAAATATCCCCAAAACATATTTTAGCAGCTGAAACACTTACGGCATGAGACAGCAGTCACACTTGTGCTAAATAATTTACTAAATGCAGCTATGATTATTTTGGTTCAATAAAGTGCTTTATAAAAACAAATTCAAACAATGAATTATTATAAATATAACTATATACCACTTTGAATTATAATAAAAAAAATTATGGCTAGATCTACCAAATTTAGCATCCATGAAAGAGTATTAGTCTGAATTTGTTGATGAATTATTGTCACACACTTCATTTCTGTTCCAATTTCTGTCACAGTTGGAAACAGAAAACATAACAGCATCAAGCTTGAAGTATAATTGAATCTACTGAAAGTTGTCTCATAACCACGTGTACTCTCCCACTCCCTTTCCATTTCAGGTTTCTCCATAGACGCACAGAGACTACAAATTTCCTGGAATAAAGAAAAATACCCATTATGACCATGGCTATTTATCTTTTTGTTTCAAATATTGTAATTAGTTTCACATAATATTTGTAAATAAAAATATTCATTACATCAGATGAAACACACCTTCAAATGTTTTTTTCTGTATGTAGTTATTTTCACCTGTACAAATGGTTACCAATAGCGCCACCTCACATATGCCAATTTTAAGCAGAAAATTAATGTTCAGCAGAGTTCTTCTTTAAATAAAAATATGATTACCAGCATTAATAGAATTAAATCGTGAGACGTTATCTTTTTTCTTATTTATAAATCGACTGAGACTTCAAATGAGGATTTTATTGGAATGTGTACAACTATTTTGCACATAAATGTAGAGGTGCATATCTTAGATACGGTAACTGTGAGAGTAGCATACACTGTCATAATCTAATATTAAGTGTACTTCTTATATCAGAACGTGTCATTGTGGGATCATCTGTTAGTCCTTAGCTGATGTGGAAGTATTCTCAACTGTAATATTGATTAGAAAAAAAAACAATTATTACAGAGAACATTTTGTTTTTAAACTGTTTATTAGTGAGAGTGCTATCAATTTAAGAATTGATTAGCAACTACTATGTAATGTTTTAGCATTGTATAGCTATATATCTGAAACTTGCCGAGTCGATCGTGATGCTATACAAATGTTCCCTGTATTAAATATGCTAATCTCATCTACTTTACACTTTAGTATCTTTTACAAATAATTAATTCTTTACCATTTTTAACAGTACTTAATATTCATTGATGAAGTGATGAAAAAGTATAATTATACTTAGAATTTAATGTTACTTGGTTACCAAAAAATTGAAGTTTGTGTCACAATGTGAGAAGTTATGGTACCTGAAACATTTTCTTTAAAAAATGTATTTACAAATATAACAGACTTAAAAAGTACAAATTCTCTGTATTATACTTAATAATTTATTTCCATTGCATTAATACTATTCTTTTGTATAAAACTGATCCAGTCATATGTTAAACTCATTCAAATTATTTACATGAAAATAGATTTACATGTCTATATTTGAATAGTTATGCATTATCAAAATGTTTTTTAAAATCAACTTCAGCTAGCAGAAACTGCTGAGTCATCATGATAAGCAAAACATTATTTTAAGTTATTTTAAACTCAATATGCATTGTCTTCTAAAAATAACACTTCAGTATGATATATACACCTGGAAAAAAGTATCGCAACACCCCGAACTTTTCGATAATAGCCAAATGCTGTCGTCAATCATATGCGAAATGCAAATAAAAACGTCATGCCAGTGTACTTTTTGGATGAAATACACCTCAGGGAAGAATTAAATTACAAATTCAACAACATACTAAACAAAAACACGCATTTTATTCTGAGAACCCAAAAAGATGAAAAACCTACAAAAAATGAGGTGCTGTTAAATTTTGTTGTGTGAAGTTCGCAAGTGCAGTCACTGTCAATATTTTGCCCTCCAGTCCTCAACAAATGACCCAAGTACACAAACCATAACATTCTATCAAGATCCTGTGGAACCCCTTCCAGTCAGAATAAAATCCAGAACCCTCATCAAAATCGACTTCCCAGACCCTCAGTAACGGGTGTAACCTCCGACGACGGCGATAACTTCCCGTACCCTCCTCCTCATCGACTGTACGAGACGTTGCATCTGACGCTGAGGTATTCTGTTCCATTCCTGGTGCAGAGTCTGTTCCAATTCCGCCAGATTCTGTACTGGAGGCTCCCCCTCACGTACCCTGCGACCCATGATGTCCCAGTTCATCTCTTTGGGGTTTAAATCTGGACTCCTGGCAGGCCAGGGTAGCGTTGTGACTGCCTCCTGGTGTAGGAAGTCAGTGACGACACGTGCACGATGCGGCCTAGCATTGTCATCCATGAAAATTGGCCTTGTGTTCAAAGGATGATTATCAAAGTGTGGCACAACAACCGTGTCCAAGATGTCTGTGAGGTAGCGTTGTCCGTTTAGATTTTGCCTGACAGTTACAAGGTCGAGTTTGCAATCGTGTGACATGCAACCCCACACCATTATGGACCCTCCGCCAAACGGAACCTGCTGCAAGATGTGCCTTTGGGCATAAGCTGTACCTCTCTGGCGCCAGACACGGGCTCTACCGTCAGTCATGAACAACAGAAATCGACTCTCGTCCGACCAGTGTCTTCTCCGCCATGATGCTAAATTCCATGGACGTCGCTGTTGACACCAAGCCAGCCGTGCGGCAATGTGAGCACGGGTTAACAACGGACGTCGGACGGGTCGTCTGGCTCTATACCCAGCTGTCTTGGGTCGATTCCGCACCATTCTGTCCGAAAGACGACGATTTGGCAGCCATTCTCGTTTCAACACGCCACTTCTCATGAACGGATGAATCCTGGTGAGTCTCAGAAGGGCGGTATCTTCCCTATGACTTGTCACACGTGGTCGTCCGGAACGATTACGGTCCTTAACGTCATTGGTTTGTTGATGTTTCCGGACCAATCGGCTGATGGTGGATGCATGATGGCCAACATTTCTTGCGATGGCTCTCAGGGACATACCCGCATTCCGCATGCCGATAACCTGCCATCTGACAGCATCTGACAGTTGGGGAGGCCCCATATTCTAATAACATCAATTAATTCACAAACTCTTCTCAGTTTTCTAACAGTAAGAACGGTGGCTTGAAACACGTGTTTTGCCCAGTGCGGGGTACCCGTAATGCACGTTTCACTACCCGCATGCGGTAGCACGTGCAGACCGTATCTCAATATATGGTGTAGCAAAAGGGTCATGATTGTGGACCCCACAAACAGACTTTTAAAATATTTTGAAATTTTGATATGAGGCCTGATTGTTTTGGGTGTTGCGATACTTTTTTCCAGGTGTTATATATTCTACCCAAAAAGTTAACAATGGGTGGATAAATAATGACAAAGCATCAAATACGTTTAATTTTATCAAAATGTGTCCCTGCTGTGAAGTTCTGTATTTTCGCTTTCGCGGGTCAGCGGTTCAGAGTTACCTCCATTGAAATATTTTCGATGTCGAATTAAACTAAATTGCTTTTTTTTTAAATTACCAAAAAAATATGTTTATGCTGTTTTATTATATTACTATATATATCTATCAATATCTCAGTGAAATCGCCCTTTTTGGGGCACAATAAGACGTATTCAAAGTTTCACTTGCCTCAAAAAAAGTCTTTTCGTAGTCGTTCAACTTCGGAAACAGGATATACATCAATCGGAAGGTGTGTACTTGTCATAACAACAAAAAAAAACGTGCACAATCGTCATCAAAATAAGCGTATTCTGGCCTTGAACAACACTACCAATTGTGAACCAAACTCGTGACATTTCGGAATATGGGCGCAGCTGCGCCCCTAGCGGCGGCTGCGGTCGCTACACTTAGTATGGAGTACTGGAAATTTGGCACTTACGACTGACAAACCTTGTATTTTACGACTGGCTTATTGCTCTCATCTCCGCTAAGATCTGCTTATCTCTCTAGGTACGTTTATCGATCATATTCCTAACAAGAACATGTTTGTATTATTGCCCAAACAGATGGGAACCTTAATTATTTTTTTTTCGCTTTGGTGTACTTTATTTTTTCTTTCTTTGATGAACAAAAGTCATACTTATGACTTAAATTAGTCACACATTGGGTGCTGATTAGAGAAATTTAGAAAAGGAGATCGTGAGTTTTGTTCAGAAAAAATACCATTGTCGCTTTTTACGAAGAGCTTTTAGCGCTAAGATCGCGACTATTGATGTAAAAATGGAGGGAAATCTGAGGTTGTTTAGATGACTTCTAATAGTAATACACATACAAATAGTTTATTAGAGGTAAAATAGTGACTAATATTTTGTTTTGGGAAGATTGTTGTTGGAGGTTTTTGTGGGGGAGGGGCATTGTTGATGGGGTTGTTTTTTTGTGTGTTTTTTTGTGTTTGTTGTTGTTGTTGTTGTTTGTGGGGTTTTTTTTTTTTGGGGGGGGGGTTGCTTTGATTTTTTTTGGATATTCCTCACAAATAAGGTGAGTTCGAATAAAAGACGTTTTTGGGTTGTTTTTTTTTTAGAATATTACCATAATGCACCTTTAACATGACTATTATTTTCGTAAAATTAATAGATTCCAGACTTGTAATTGAAATTTGAGTGGTAGCCTGTAGTAATAGAATAGTAATTTAGTTATTTCTATAATTCAGCAAACATCTTCAACGTTGCAAATATAATACACTCAGGCGCGGATCGGGGGTGGGGTGTTGGGGTTGCGCAGAATCTCTTGAAACATGCATAAATATTTCCGTATTGCCGTCTAGGTACAGACCTTTCTTTATTAATATATGTAATAGAAGGAAGGAAATGATTTCTTTGACGACACACTCAACACATTTTATTTACGGTTATATGATGTCGGACATATGGTTAAGGACCACACAGATATTGAGTGAGGAAACCCGCTGTCGCCACTTCATGGGCAAATCTTTTGGATTAGCAGCAAGGGATCTTTTATATGCATCATCCCATAGACAGGATAGCACATACCACTGCCTTTGATGTACCTAGAGCGAGAATATGTAATAGAAATGTTTAATTGGTTTTATGACGAGATTTGTGAATTGTAAATAACAAATAGTTAAACTTAAAGTTTGTTTTGTTTAACGACACCACTAGAGGCCACTGGATGTTAAATACTTGGTAATTTTGACATATGGTCTTAGAGAGGAAACCCGCTACATTTTACCATTAGTAGCAAGGGATCTTTTATTTGCACCATCGTGTTGCACTGGCTTGTACGAGAAATAGTTCAATGGACCATCGACGGGGATCGATCCCAGACCGACCGCGCATCAAACGAGTGCTTTACCACTGAGCTACGTCACGCCCTAAATAAGAAATAAATGATACCGGTTGGTAGCGAAATGTTCGAGTTTAAAGGGACTTTCCTGGGTTTTCCGTCATTGTTTAGCTGTTTTCAGATAACAGAGCCTTTTTTAACAACAAAGATTCTATATTTTCTTGTTAAAAGCCGCACACCCTAGTTCCATCCAGCGAAAATAAATTATAATTTGGTTAATCTACAAACCTGTAACACACTTAGATCACGTTTTTATCAAATGGAGTGAAAAAGCAGGTTTTATATCGATAAATACCATGGGAATCCCCATGTCTCAATTGCTTGAAATAATTTAGAAAGTTAGTATTCTGATGTCACCGGTAGATGTCGCTCGAAGCACAACAATGCATACGTCACGACAAATTTCACAGACTTGGGGTGCGTTCGTTTCACCTCTCCTGGACATGTTCCAACTGTTCTGTCTTGGTTGTATCCCCTCTCCAGATATCGTAAAACTTAGCAAAATTATTGGTTTTAAGGGTTTGTAACGTTTTGTATTGAGACACTTACTTGTCTGAACTTTATTGTTACTGAAAATGTTCACGAACTGTAAAGAAAAATCTCACAAATGAACAACAACAAATCGGATGTTGATTGCGCGAACCGTGCACGAGAAAACAAACCGAACCAAAATGATAACGGTCACGTGATATACCAACGTCTGTGACATTGAAATATCCCCTCTAAAAATAGATTGGACCTCGCTTGCTTAACGGTTTTTTCTCGACAGAACGTCTTGTGAAAAAATGCAAAAAATGCATTTCGTGGTTTTACAAACATCAGGATTACCAAAAAGCACTTCAGGTGAATGAAAATGTGTATGCTAAATAATAAAATGTAAGTAAAGTGCAAGTAAAATGAGCAGAATTTTGAAAATAGCAATTAGTAAAAAAAAGTTAATAGAATCAATAAAAAAAATAAAAAGGTTACAAGCCAAAAATAAAAAGAATTGACTGCTCGGCCGAATATTTATATAATTTGGAGCATTTTAGAAGGACAGTCCAAAATTAAAGAAGAGAAAGAAGAGAGGATCGGACTATTTAATCATATTTAAAAATAAAGAAGTAATTTCTACATAAAAGTTTGAACGCAGATCTAAAAGTTTAAAGTCCGATCGATAACATATCCTCAAAAACCAGGTTTTAAGCAAATTTTAACATCTTTATCGACAACCCTTAGCACTTGTAGACCGACCGCGCAACAGGCGTGCGCTTTACCACTGGGCTACGTTCCGCCCCTACTTCTATGTTTCAAACAGGCAAGGAGGGTATCGCCGTGTAGCGTTAGTACTAGTCACAAACTGGTAAGTTTGATGCCTTGACATGAGTTAACTTAAATTTTGGAAACTTTATGCATTTTAAACATAGTATTTGGCGCCATTTCGTTGTCAGCAATTTCTAAATTGACAGCTTGTAATATTAAGTGCGCTTTAGCCCCATTCTCACATACAACTCGAATAGGGCCAGATGACTTTTTTTTTTAATACAATATTTATTCAAATAAAGTGGATCGGCAAATGCCTCTCCACGAGATGATGTTATACCGGCCTTGGTGGTGTCGTGGTCAAGCCGTCGGACATAAGGTAGGAAGGTACACGGTTCGCAGCCCAGTACCGGCTCCCACTCAGAGCGAGTTTTAACGAATCAATGGGTAGGTGTAAGACCACTACACCTCTTCTCTCTCACTAACCACTAACAACTAACCGATTGTCCTGGAGAGACGAATGAATGAATGAGTGAATGAATGTTTAACGACACCCCAGCACAAAAATACACATCGGCTATTGGGTGTCACAAATGGTAAGTCTATGAAAATATTATTTAGATATATTTATGTAAAACCACAGTGTAAGGAGCTGTGGGTGAAAAGTATAATACAATACATAAAATCAAGGTAAGTATATTTTAAAACTTTGTATAGAAGTCAAAGTGTTTTTAAAACTTTATAATTAATTCTGGATGGAATTTAAAAGATTCCAAGACATTTCTGTTGCTAAATATATCATTTCTCGTCGGCTTGAGATAATCACACTCCACCAAAATGTGGCGCACAGTCAGTGTACACTGACAATGTTCTCACTGACGAGGAGGGTCCTTCTTTAAAATAAATGAATGCGTCAAATGTGTATGGCCGATACGGTCACGGCACAAGACTACTTCATCCTTCCTGCATCGCCTGTAGGATGAGTGCCACTCTCCCAGGACTGCCTTGACAGAATGAAGCTTGTTCACAACCGCACCGTCTCAATCGTCTTGCCAAGTCGAAAAGATATATTGGTTAATATGAAATTTAAAATCACTGTAGGGGACACGGGGCAAGTTCAAAGCAGACTTGGCAGCAACATCTGCCTTTTCGTTACCCTTAATGCCAACATGGCTGGGTACTCAACAAAATATAACATCTTTATTGGCAATTGATAAAAAGGCATACTTTCGTATCACCATCCTAACTATGGTATGCTCCAATTTAACGTACTGTAAAGCTTGAAGACATGAAAGTGAGTCTGTAAAAGTAATATATTTGGATGCACATTAATCCTTAATCTGTTCCAGGGATTTAATGATTGCCCAAATATTAGCAGTAAAGATTGATGCTGAATCGGTCAATCTCATGGAAATTATTGCGTCCGATGGAAACATTGTAGCAAAAGCCACAGAATTCCCATCCCGTGATCCGTCTGTGTAAACAGGAATGTAATTACAATACCTCTCTTGGATTTCTATGAAATGTTGTTTTAGATAACTGCATCTGAGCGATCTTTCTTTAGATGCACAAGATCGAATATAATTTGCGGTGGTTTGATACACCAAGGTGGCAAAATAAAATATGAAGGAGTTTCCAAAATGTCTGTTAAATCAATGTTTGAAACTGATAAAAACTGCTTTATGCGGAGACCAAATGTTCGAATTGTGTTCGGTTTCGCATCAAATAACTTGATATATTTGTTATCAAACACTGCATTGTGTGCAGGATGTTTTGGCATTGATTTAATCTTTGTAGCATACTGCAGAGAAAGCTTTGCACGTCTAACACCCAAACTAGGTTCGTGTGCATCGACGTACAAGCTCTCCACAGAAGATGTTTTGAAAGCACCAAGACAAAGCCTAAGTTCCTGGTTGTGTATAGGATCTAGCATTTGCAAGTAACACTTACGTGCTGACCCATACACA
The DNA here is from genome assembly GCF_016097555.1 of Gigantopelta aegis. Taxonomy (NCBI): domain Eukaryota; kingdom Metazoa; phylum Mollusca; class Gastropoda; order Neomphalida; family Peltospiridae; genus Gigantopelta; species Gigantopelta aegis. The sequence continues at coordinate 53,723,063 of NC_054708.1, read as the reverse complement.
ATGCACCCATAATCAAGTTTAGACCGAACTAAAGATCTATAAAGTCGGAGCATAACCTTTCTATCTGCTCCCCATTTAGTCTTGCCAATAACTTTTAAGATATTGAGGGTCTTTAAGCCCTTCTTTGTCACATCCTGTAAATGAGGAACAAAAGATAGCCTCCTGTCAAAAATAACCCCCAGAAATTTGGTCTCCTCCACAACTGGAACCGAATTTTTGTCCAGAAACAGCTGAGGATCTAAATGGTGACCTCTTTTCTGGCAGAAATGCATATAGACGGTTTTTGACTTTGAGAATCGAAATCCATTGTCAGCTGCCCATTGCTGAAGTGTATTCAAACAAAGCTGCAACTGACGTTCGATGATACTCATACTGGACGATCTGTAGCAAATCTGAAAATCGTCGACATACAAAGAGCTATCAACGCCACGTTTTAAACACTGGATGATACTGTTAATTTACACAAAAAATAAAGTTACTGACAGGATGCTTCCTTGAGGCACACCCATCTCTTGGGAGTGAGAATCGGATAACGTAGATCCCACTCGTACCTTGAAAGACCTTTCTGTAAGAACTTTGAGATGAAGTCAGGCAAATGACCTCTTAGGCCCATGCTGTGTAGGTCTTTCAAAATCCCATACTTCTACGTGGTACATAAGCTTTCTCGAGGTAAAAAAAAACCCGATACCAAATGTTGATTATGGATGAAAGCATCCCTACAAAACGTTTCAAGATGATCGACCGTGCTACGTCTAGACCTGAACCCACATTTCACGTCAGTAAACAATTTGTGGGACTCAAGATACCAGACAAGTCTACGGTTGATCATTCTTTCCATGGTTTTACAAATGCAACTTGTCAAAGCAATAGGTCGATAACTGATATGATTTGTTGGATCCTTACCAGGCTTAGGAATAGGAATGACAATGGCGTTTCTCCAATTAGAAGGAAAGTCACCAGAAATCCAGATTTTGTTAAAGATATTTAATAGAACCATTAAGGATGATTCAGGTGTTTTAAGAGTTGATAATGTATTTCATCTGATCCTACTGAAGTATGATGGGCTCTACGTAGAACGTCCTGCAACTCTTCCAAAGAGAAGTGCCTGTTGTATACTTCAGCATTTTCAGATGAAAAGTTAATAGGTTGCTTTTCAGCATTATTTCTGACAGATGTGAAAGCATCTGTACTGAAAGAAGAAGAAGAGTTATGAGAGAAATTGTCTGCCAATTCATTGGCAATGTCACGTCACATCCGTGTCATTGACAGACAAATGATGAACTGTATTATTGGATTCTTTTCCCTTGATTTTATGTATCCTATTCCAGACAGATTTCACAGATGTTTGAGAACTCAACTTGGAGACATAATTTCTCCAAGATGATTTCTTACTCTTCTGATAGCTTTACGAGCCTTTGCCCGAGCAATGCGATAAATATTCAGATTATCCCGGTAGGTTCGCGTTTGAACCTCTCGAGGGTCCTGTTTCGCTCTTTGATTGCATCTTTGCATTTCTCATTGAACCATGGTTTATTGAAACGCTTCGGTACTGCCGAAGTCTTAGGAATAGTTTCCTCTGCAATATATTTTAAGATGGAGGTGAACAAAGACATGGGATCATCGGCACCAATCATGGCAGTTTGTTGCAGCCGAGTGCTGCATAGATGCCGGAATTGATCCCAGTTTGTCCCTGTCAACTTCCACCTCTGAGCCCTTTCAAGTGATGGGGGTCCATCATTCTCCAAAATAATTGGAAAGTGGTCACTACCGCAAGGGTTTGGACAAACTTTCCAGGAAAAATCAAGACAAAGTGATGGACTTCAAAGGGTTAAATCAATGGATGTGAAAGAACCACTTGCAGGATGAAAGTATGTATGACTTTTATCATCAAGTAATATTAAGTCATTTTTGAGAATTAAGTCTTCTAATTTTTTACCTCTAGTATTTGTCATCGCATCCCCACAACGAGTGGTGAACATTAAAATCTCCCATGATAATAAAGGGAGTAGGGAGTTGATCAAGAAAACCTTGAAAGTCCCTAGTGTTAAAATTGTGATTGCTTCGAAGGGGTAAATAAACTAAACATAGAGTAATAGTTTTATAAGCCGTGACCTTTACAGCCACAGCTTGTAAATTTGACTTTAATATGACTTTATTCTGGGGAATGTTTTCATATACAATAATGGAAATGCCTCCAGACGTTCTGTTTTGAGTTTCTTGACATTTATGGTAGAGATTAAATCCTCTGATGTTAATACTTTGAGTATCTTTCAGGAAGTCACACTGCAAGAGGATTATACTTTTGAATTAGAAGACTTAATTCATCAAAATTGGGCTTAAGCCCACGACAGTTCCACTGGATAACTTTATTTTCTATCGGGAGGAAGTATGGGTTTTATCTTTGGCTTTGCTCGTGGTCTTTGTGATCGGCAATGATCTGGAGATGAAGTCTCCATATCATCGTCACCGATATCAGCCAAAGTTTCGTAGATATTGCTGATCGGGACCAAACGTAGTTCGATCTTTTTCAGCCTACCAGACAGTATTTCTGTAGATTTCTTTGGAGATTTCTTTGTGTAATTGCCTGTCTTAGGGACACTAGTGCTCGACCTATTTGGTGGATTTTAAAAATCCAATAACACTTGTGTTTCAATTTCCTTTTGCACCTGTTTTTGCGCCATATCAATATCGAACAGTTTCTTGTACTTGGCTTCATCACAATGCCAAGTTAGGTCTGTGTTCGACTCCAACACTTTTAGTGGTGACTTTGGCAGCAGCTGCAGCTGCATATGACTTGCCAGCCACTGTCGATGTTGCTGTCTCCACCAACCTCCTGGCATCCATGAAGGACAGTTTATTTTGTACCTTACCTGTTGAACTCGTTTTTCCAGCTTCCACCGTGGACACTCGCGAGTATGCACAGTGGTTGCCCTTGCAGTTGAAACAAAGTATATAGTTCTTACTTGTCTTGCTGTCATGGTCAAACAGACCACAACGAGCACATGCAAGTTTTCCCACGACATGTGTTCTGACCATGGCCAAACCTCTGGCATTTGAAGCAACGTAAGGGGTTTGGAATAAAGGGTTCAACAGGAATATTAAGGTAACCGGCTTTGACAGATTGAGGAAGGGTGGGGACGTTAAAGGTGAGGATACAAGTATTCGTCGGTAACAAGTCCTGGTTTCGACGAATCTTTATTCTCCTCACAGCAGTAACACCATGCGAACATAAATTTTGGCATATTTCTTTTTCACTAACACCTTCCAAATCTCTGTATCTGATAACTCCCTTTGACAAATTGAGGGAGGTATGCGCAGTCACCTTAATTGGTACATTACAAACAAAAACCTGTCGACTTGAGGAGGCACGTAGAATGTCTTTCGGTTGAACATTCAACTAAAAGGCCATTCTTAATTTTCTGGACAGATTTTGGCTAACCAGCCAAGCCAACAATTGCCTTTTGAATAGCAAAAGGAGAAAATTTGTTCAAGGCCCCATCATCAGTAGAACTGATAACAAGAAACCTTGGCCAGTTTTGTGAAGAAATCACTTTGGATTTCTTCACATAGTTCTTTGATTTCATGGACTTCTCGTCAGAAGACAAGAAGCCCGAAACCTCGGTGTGGACCCGTTTAAGGGTCCCATCTATGTTTGTTAAAGGTTTTGTTTTACCCATATTTAGGTTTAAACGATTCATGCTCCCCACCCACCACCGAGTCCAACAAGGGAACATGGTGCTGCGGATAACCAGCAGACAGCCATGCCAGGGATACATGATTGATATACTTGGCCATTAAGAAAACAAATTACCCAATTGACCCTAGCCACCGCTCGGAGAGCAACACATGCATAAGATTATTCAAGCAATGTTTGTCCTTGACAATGTAAACAAAACAAAAGTTGTATGTTCTTGAGCTTGGCGTGACCAGCCGATTGATCAGGTCGGGCCTTCCTGACCACCCGTCTATTTGAACTCCGGGCCAAAGTGATGTATTGTGAAAATCACAGCCGCTGGTATGCCCCAACTCAACCACCAGGATCCCATCATCCATCTTCACGGGTCGCACCTCACGGCAAACAAGGTGCCCCAAAAGGGGAGTTGTACTGTATTAGCCATTCTCAAAGAGAATGTTTCACCCCTGCACCACGGTGAGGTTACAGCACGCGCAGGGGACCTGGAGAGACAGTCCAGATAGCTGAGGTGTGTGTGCCCAGGACAAAGTGCTTGAACCTTAATTGGATATAAGCACTAAAAGAAGTTGAATTGAATCAATGATGATGTTACATACTGTATAAATTTCAATGAATGACATAAAACATAACATTACAAGTTTTTAAATTTTTTTCATTCATTACATACAAACTAGAAATGCTGGGTTGGGTTTAAACATACAGTACACATATCTGAACCAAGCCAAGAACTCGCACACCTATACCTATATACATGAACTATATTACATATGATACGTAACCTCCTTTTTGGGGCTTAGTCGGACTTTAAATGTTTTGGCTGCGGTTCAAAATTTTATGTTTATTTGTTTGTAAACAGTGCGACACACTTTACTTTGACAGCCCGTCTAAATTGCTCAAATCACTTTAAAACCTTTTTGGCCGAGCACTCTATTTTTTTTTTTTTTTGTCCAGACATGAGCAGAATGAATCAGCTTATTTTGGTCTCAGGTCTCACACCTAACTTTTTATTGCAAATTCAGCCCATTTCAAACTTACGTTACTTACCCTCCCCTCTCCTGTCCCGGAATTAGTCACTGGCGATGTCGGAGATTAAGCCCGTGGCAGGCGTGCACGAAACCTCAGTGGTATATGTGCACGTTAAACTATATTCGCACTCGCACATATGATACACACGTGCAGTGATTTATATGTAAACAGACGCAGTTTGTAGTGCATGGCAAGATGATATTGTTATTGTCTTTATTGGAACAGTGCTAGTAATGGAACAATGTAGCGGGTTTCCTCTCTAAGACTATGTCAAAATTACCATATGTTTGACTTCCAATAGCCGATGATTAATAAATCAATGTGATCTAGTGGTGTCGTTAAACAAAACAAACTTTCTTTGTTTGAGCCAAAAAACAACAAAAACCTCCCACAAAAACCCACAAGAAACTAAAACAGCAACAAACCCGCCAACCTATTCTGTGCCTTCCACTTACCACTAATATTAGTCGTTGTATGACCAAATGCTAACAGTGGGCTATCACCGAATATGGGGGCTGGGGCTGGGGGTGGGGGGTGGGGTGGGGTAGAGGGAGTGGCACGTAGCCCAGTGGTAAAGCGCTCACCTTATGTGGTGTCCATCTAGGATCGATCCCAGTCGGTGGGTCTATTGGGCATATCAAAGGCCGTGGTATGTGCTATCCTATTTGTTGGATGGTGCATATAAAAGATCCCTTGCTACTGGTGGAAAAATGTTGAGGGTTTCCTCTCTAAGATTATGTCACAAATTACCAAATGTTTGACATCCAATAGCCGATGATTAATAAATCAATGCTCTAGTGCTGTCGTTAAAAATCTTTAACTTTTAACTTGCACCAAGTATGCAGAACTAATACTTGTCAATTCGACAGACGCACAGACTCGTGATGTGGTCGTATTCATGGTGTAGAAGAATCGTAGTGCAGTTTGGTATTTACGTCCCAATATCCCGAAGGTTCAGGCACGCCCACCCCGCAGTTAGCCCTCTGACCTCGCCAGTGGCCAATTGCGGGGCGGGTGAAGTTTGGTAAAGGCTGTACACACGGGATCCTAATAGAATCTAACACCGTTGTGAGATATAGATAACGCAATTCCAACCCGAGGAACAAAATGGGTTTTTTTTTTGTAAGGGCCGAGCTTTACCGAAACTCTTACAAAAACATTTTGTCCCGAGGGTTGGAATTGCCTTAACTATACCTCACAACGGTGATTGATTCTTTTTCTTGCCCATTTAATTACAGTAACAAAACAAAATATTTTTCTAGCACTGTGCTGGATAACCCTGTCCAGTGGGCAAGAAGAATTAATCTAACACTCACAACATACACAAACACACATTTCTTAGAGAACACCACTTCTAAAACAATTACGTCTGTTCAAAAGCACCTCCATCATGTATTACAAATTGCCGCTTGTCTATCACAAATCCTTTTTTTTTTTACCAGATATAAACCCGAGGAATAACCATGGAAGGTGATAATCCGAAGTATTATCAGTTACTAATACCTTTAGTCTTGTATTGTCTCTGTTTATATGCTAATGATAATCAGATATCACTAGATTCGAGATTCAATTTAATTTTGTGTGACCGTGAGCATTAGCTTATTGGTACCAACAGATATACATTACATAAGCAATCAATCATTAGATGACACCGTTATTGTTCTTTGTCGGAGATGAAAGCTACGTGCACGTTTCCTACGCTTTGAAATACGTCCAGTGAGCTACAAGTTGGCGGAGTACCGAGTTAATGAGATTAGTGTGTATTAATGTGAGAATGGCTTCACTTTGATATTCAAATACGTTTGTATTCTAACTGATTTTCTCTTCGTATCCCTGTTTTGTTCACACACACAAACATGAGATGGCGTACAATGATCTGCTACAATAACCTACTTTGCTAAACACACGGATTTTAAAAATTATTATTATGTCTGCACGTGCACTTTTAAACGCAATGACGTACCATCTATTCATAATCAATATAGGAGACTTCATTTAGAAAAAACAAATGTTAGCAGTATAAATCTTTATTAATAGGTTGTACTATTAGTGTATATTAAACATTTCAAGCAAATAAAACTTGAAGAAATAAGAGGAAAAAACATTTTAAACTACAGCTATTATGTGACTTCGATACTTGAATCAGAGAGAGAGAGAGAGAGAGAGAGAGAGAGAGAGAGAGAGAGAGAGAGAGAGAGAGAGAGAGAGAGAGAGAGAGAGAGAGAGAGAGAGAGAGAGAGAGAGAGAGAGTGTGTGTGAGAGAGAGAGAGAGAGAGAGAGAGAGAGAGAGAGAGAGAGAGAGAGGGGGGGGGGGGGGGGGGGCATGGGGAAAAAAACCTTCCATGGCATCACAAAGACTGCTCCTTTCAGAAAGCACCAAAGAGTCTTCTATATGCACTTTCCCATAGGAAAGACCGTACATACCACGGTCTTTATTTTGCCTGTCGTAGAGTAATGGCCGGAAAAGGAAAAATCCCGAATCCAACGAGGGCGGTCATTGCCACTGCGACCCTTTGTTGCTGAAATACACTCCGCCCACGTCCTATTGTCACCTACATTGGATGCAAAGTAGATAAAAGGCGAACATGGAGAGCATGACGATTATCGATGATTCAACTGTGTGCACATTTCCTGTCCTTGTTGATGCTGATCGTAATTAAGATCGACCGGTTATGAATCCATTAGTGCATGGTCCGTGATCACGAGTGCTTCACAGCCGGTAAATTGGGGAATTGTGCTGTCCTGTTAGTGCGAAAGTGCATACAAAACGTACTTACTGCAGTTGAATGCTACCGACCTCGGTGGCGTTGTGGTTACAATGAATGAATGAACGAATGAATGTTTAACGACACCCCAGCACGAAAAATACATCGGCCATTGGGTGTCAAACTATGGTAATGCAAACAAATAAAGTGATGATCAACATCAATATAAAAATTCAAGATTTAAATAAAAAAACAGTGTAAAGAACTGTGCAAAAATACAAATATCACAGATAGATACTGACTTTTACTCAAAGAGAATGTTACACCCCTGCACCACGGTGAGTGTCACGGGAATCCTATAATACCCGTAACTGAATAAAACGCGATTATCCAAATATCTCTCCTACCTGTATATCTATTAGATCTCTCTGTAACGGGCCGTCCAATACCCGCGTGGCTAGGTTCTAGGTATGATCAGAGATAAGATCTTATATAAAGTATATATAATATAGCACGTTTAGTTCACTAGAAAACACAACAAAAAACAATACACTTTGGAATCTGTATTAACCTTACGCTGACAAATATGTTTGCTGCAGTTAATTACTTACAAGAACAATAATAATAACAACCCAGAACTAATCACTTAATTAGTTAATCACTAGGTGTCTAGTTTACTCAATATTCTAATCACTTCACCGTGATACAACACACACACGTGTGATAATTGAGAAACGCTGCCAGGGCAACTTAATTAATAAAGGAATTACAACTCTATTCCTAACTGGTTAATTTTTAATTAACCCTTAACTACTCATTCAGTAACCTTGTAATACAGAATTAATACTGGTACCTATCACAATAAAGACAATAACCTACAGTTTACCTAGGTCCTCTAGGATGACCGGTTAAGCTTTAATAATTTTAGACAGTGAAGCCTACAATTTACTTCGTCAGTTTACCGGAAACACTGTCTAAATAATATTGGTATAATACAGTATTAAAATATTTAAAGTCACATCAATCACACCAAGGTTATACAACAGAGCAGAAAATATATAATTACCAAGTCCAGTCGGACTACCGTTCCCCGGTGCCGTCCAATATGTTTCTCCTCGATATATCTAAAATCCTAGCTATATATTATAAAAAAATCCGAATATCGCCTGGGGATACAAGGCGGTACCGAATCTATCATGTGAATTTGCCCCAACTCCCAGAGACGGTATTTTTCCTTAGATGGCCAGACTTACTGTCGCCTAGTTTGCCAAAAATCACGGTCGTAAAACCGTACTATCGTAGGCATTACGTAACTACTGGCCACATGGCCTTCGCACCTGATCTGGATGTGTATTAGAGGGGTACGGTCGCGCGGAGGTATTATGTAACCAAGTGCACACAGCCCTCTGAAACAATTAACATCGCCACAGGCGAAAAAAAATAAGAGCATGTTCCGTCACACACCCCCACCTCAAAAAGGATATTTCCTCTACTCTAAGAATAGGGAAATATACTACATTAAACCAAAACAAAGGGTGCGTTAACAGACGCACCCGGGCATTTATAACACATAGTAATAAGGTGACTACCAGTAATCACACTGAGTCTCTGAGTCCCTGGTATACAATAAAATATATAAAAACAAAACAGAAATCAAGAACGTCAACACATTATCACAACGTTCAACTTCGGGACAGGGCATCAGCGATTACATTGGAAGTGCCCTTGATATGTTCAATGGTAATTAGGAATTCCTGCAGAAGAAGACTCCATCTCAAAACTCTCTGGTTGGTGGCTTTCATTCTGTGAATGAAACTAAGCGGATTATGATCAGTAAAGACCACCACTTGATGCAATGCCGACTTCACGTAGATCTGAAAATGCTTCAGAGCTTGTACCATGGCCAAAGCTTCCTTCTCTATAGTGGAATAGTTCACCTGGTGTTTGTCAAACTTTTTGGAGAAAAAACTTACAGGATGGTCCAGTCCATTTTCGTCTTCTCGGAACAGCACAGCTCCAGCTCCCACGTCACTGGCATCCACAGCCAGCTTGAAAGGCAATCCGTAGTATGGTGCTGCCATCACGGGAGACGAGAAGAGCATCTGCTTGAGACGGTTGAATGACTTCTCACATTCCTCTGACCACTGGAACTTCGTTTCCTTCTTTAGCAGCGATGTGATGGGGTAGCTACTGTCGCAAATTTAGCACAGAAACGATGATAATAACCGGCCATACCAAGGAACTGGCGAACTTCACGACGGTTGGTCGGTGCAGGATACTGGCTGATGCTTAGTGTCTTGGCCTGCAGTGGGGAGACGCAACCATGTCTGACAGTATGACCTAAGTAGGTCACTGAAGCTTTCACGAATTCACATTTCCCCAGGTTCACAGTCAAGTTAGCTTTCTGTAGGCGACTGAATATTTGTTGTAACCCGGTTAAATGTTCATCCCAAGTGTCGGTGGCTAACACCACATCGTCCAGATACACACTGACGTTTTCTAAGTCTGATAACACCTGGGTCATCATCCTTTGAAATGCAGCAGGGGCAGTCTTCAACCCAAACGGCATCACTCGGAATTGGAAGAGGCCGTCAGGTTTGATGATCGCCAGAATGTCCTTAGCTTCCTCCGTTAACGGAATGGCATAAAAACCCTTCAGTAGGTCCAATTTGGTTATGTATCGAGCGTGTCCAACTCGGTCGATGCAATCATCAAGGCGGGGTAGAGGGTAGGCATCTGCCTTGATGAGTTGATTCACGCGATGTAGGTCAGCACACACCCGAAAACTGTTATCTCCCTTTTGAATCAGTATAACAGGTGATGCCCACTGACTGTTTGATAGTTCCAGAATGTCGTGTTCCAACATGTAATCTATCTCCTTTTTCCGCGCCGCACGTTTTACAGGATTTATCCAATAGGCATGCTGTCGAATCGGTGTAGCGTTGGGTTCCAAGCGCACATCCTGGCTTAAGGTATTGGTAACCGTTGGAAGGTGCTGACAAATGGAAACATTTTCTTGTATCAACGTAGTCAACTTTGCTCGCTGGGAGCTCAAGTCTGCTAGAATCTGGCTGTTAGTTAATTTGATCTCTGCAGTCTTGACGTCATCACAGGAAATTGAGTGACTCTCAATCTGGACTGGTAATACTGGAACTATCGGCAGTCTGTCAAAATAACCTTTTAGCAAATTGATGTGACAATACCTACTTTTCCTAACCCTATCAGGAGTGTTCATCACATACCCTGTCTCATTAACCCGTTTGTGCACAACATAGGGACCGAAATACTGGTTCTGTAATGAACCCCGTTTAATGGGAAGGTACAGCAGCACTTTATTCCCTGGTTTAAATTCCCGACTTCTAGCCTTCCTATCAAACACTGATTTTATTTTACTCTTCCTAGCTAGTTCGGTCGCCGGCAACCTCCTATCTCTAACTCTCTTATTCATTAATACTCCCTCAGTTAACAATGTAGTGCGAGCTGCCAACAAATTTGGATCAGCCCCTGCTCTAGGATTAACTCTTGTCTATTACAAGGTAAGTCCCCTCTATCAAACACAACTGGTTCATTTACCCTCTGCGGGAGGTCAACAGGTTCCACCACATTTAGTTCCTCAGTTGACTTATCTACCATTTGACTGATAACCTCATCCACTCCAATTTCATGGACTCACACACGTATCAGACAAATCACAATTTTCCTCTGGGTCTTGTGCTATCCTTCCGGCCATAGCCCTAGTCATTACACACGCAGGATAACTAATCTCATCAACCTCACACTCTTCTATGGGTAAAGGGCTGTCTTCAATTAACAATTGGTCACATTGCGGATGACAACATTGACTAGTCAAATCATTACCCAACAAAACTCCTATGTTTTCAACAGGCAAGTCCTTTACAACACCCATAATGACTGGTCCCGTCACAAACTTCGAACACAAGAAATCGTTATGTAACCGGACAACCATTTTTTCTGCAGTAACCGAGGTTAAGGCCAAACTACGTCCTGTATCTGAATTCTCAATACCAGCTAAACACTACGTTATCAGTGACTGACTACACCCGGTATCTCGATAGTTGATATTGCCTTAGGACTCAATTCTCGTTTCACATCACAAATCATACCAGTGGACACATACGGGTTTACTTTCCCTGCCATGGGACTAACCATTAACTCTCTCGCTAACGGAGCTGACCTCACTAAACCGACCACTTGCGCATTATCGCCTTTCCTTTTAAAACAGTCCCCGATAAGATGGTTATCCTTTTTACATTAACTGCAATGTGGACGAATAGTTCGTGCATTGGCTGATAATGCAGGCTTATCCTTACTTTGCCCACCAGGTGCATTCCTTGCCTGACTAGCTGACCAACTAGATGACTCTCCCCGATAGTTACTTTCCCGGGAAAAACCTGGCTGAAATTTCTTCTTATCACCTTGTTGTATAGAGCTACCCTGTACTGCCTGAGCTTTGTGTATTAACACGTAGTCATCTGCCACTATGCCTGCCTCCTCTATTTTTTTTTATATCACGATCCTCTAAATGAATACGTAAGCTAATTTGTAATCCATTCTTAATGTCCTGTAAGATCAACAACTCCCGTAACTCGGTATATGACTCTACCTGATGAGAAACCACCCATTTATCAAACATTCCTGCCTTCTTAGCCACAAACTCACTATAAGACTGACCCTGCGTTTTTCTCAACTCGCTATACCGTAAATGATAATCCTCAGGTCGTAATTCATAAGCCCTCAACACTGCAGCCTTAACTAGGTCATACTGACTTGCTCGCTCATCACTCATTGAATTATAAGCTACACTAGCCTTCCCCTTAAACTTAGACATGGCTAACAATGTCCACTTAGACTGCGGCCAATTTAGCTGCTTAGCGGCCCGTTCAAAAAGTTGGAAGAACATATCTAACTCCTGGTCGTCAAATACAGGCACTGATCTATAAGCCTCCGACATGTTAAACCCATTACTGCTTCCCGTCTAACTTCTTCAGTATTCAACTTTAACTCATGTTCCACTTTTAATTTTGCTAACTGGAATTCTCTATCCCAATCTCTCTCTTCTTTCTCTCTCTCTCTCTCTCTCTCTCTCTCTCTCTCTCTCTCTCTCTCTCTCTCTCTCTCTCTCTCTCTCTCTCTCTCTCTCTCTCTCTCTTCTATATCTGTATCTCTACCTTCTCTATCCCTCTCTTCTCTTTCTCTATCTCTATCTTCTCTATCTCTATCCCTCTCTCTACCTCTCTTCTCTCTCTCTCTCTCTCTCTCTCTCCTCTCTCTCTCTCTCTCTCTCTCTCTCTCTCTCTCTCTCTCTCTCTCTCTCTCTCTCTCTATTTAATGCACGTTCTTCTCTTTCGTACTCAAGCTTTTTACAAGCTAATTGTTGTTCCATACTCAAGTCATTTATCTCTATCTCTGGAACAATCTCACTTTCTTCCATAACAGGACTATCACCAAAAACTTCCTGGATAGTAATTGTCCTTATATCTCCTAATGTTTTAGCTGATGTTAAATCAATTTCCCGCTCACTCGCGATTTCAACTAACTCGGCCTTACGTAGGTATTACGTAACTACTGGCCACATGGTCTGGGTGTGTATTAGAGGGGTACGGTCGCGCGGAGGTATTATGTAACCAAGTGCACACAGCCCTCTGAAACAATTAACATCGCCACAGGCGAAAAAAAAATAAGAGCATGTTCCGTCACAGTGAGGTTACAGCACGCGCAGGGGCGCGTCGTGGTTAAGCCATCGGGCATAAGGTTGGTAGGTACAGGGTTCGCAGCCTGGTACCGGCTCCCACCCAGAGCGAGTTTTAACAACTCGGTGGGTAGGTGTAATGCCATTACACCCTCGTCTCTCTCAATAACAACTAACAGTTAACAACTAACACACTGTTCTGGACAGACAGCCCAGATAGCTGATGTGTGTGTGGCCAGGACAGCGTGCTTGTACATTAACTGGATATAAACGCGAAAATAAATTGAAATGAAATCAAAACGAATGCTTATCGTAAGAGTCGCGGATGTGATGGCTGAGGGGTTTTCTCTCTGTTTTGTTGTTTGTTGTGGGGTTTTTTGTCACAATTTCTTCCAGCAGCTGTAATGTGCTGCGCTATTCGAGCATTTCTTTATTAATAGGCTCTGTTTCGTAATTTTATTTCATCGAAAACAGAGCGGACAATGATTGGGAGGGGCGGGGTGTGTGTATGTGTGTGTGTGTGTGTGTGTGTGTGTGTGTGTGTGTGTGTGTGTGTGTGTGTCTGTGTGTGTGGACGCTAGCAATAAGGGGCGTTAAGCGTAGGCGGTTTCCGCCGTAGGATAGCTGGGATTCCCCCTCCCCTTACTCCACACTTCGATGGGACCGTCTTTACCTCAAAATAAATAATTTAATAATCTTTCCATGGCTCAAGGCCCAACCCTCTCCGCCTAATCCTCCTGAGCCTAAAGATATAAAATTAAATATTTATATTAAATGTTTTTATTTGGACCCCCAACCCCCCCCCCACCCCCCCCCCCCCCGCCCCCCCCCCCCCCGTCTAAAATTGGCGTTTATTTGTAATATTAGGAATCAGCTCTCATTTTCATAATTTTTGGACACGCCATCTAAATTAAGCCATTCTATTTTAGTATAAAGTAAAAATTATCCCTTTAAATTAAATACTTTCTGTCCGATGCTCAGCCACTGGCCTTGCAAGAGACTGGACGTGGGATAGGACGTGCCTGAACCTCTTTTGGATATAGGCACGTAAATAAAGTAACAGTATTAGTGAGAAAGAAAGAAGGAACGAAGGAAGGAAATGTTTTATTTAACGATGCACTCAACACATTTTATTTACGGTTATATGGCATCAGACATATGGTTAAGGACAACACAGATATTGAGAGAGGAAACCCGCTGTTGCCCCTTCATGAGCTACTCGTTTCGATTAGCAGCAAGGGATGTTTTATATGCACCACCCCATAGACAGGATAGCACATACCACGGTTTTTTATGGAGCGAGAAATAGCACAATGGGCCCACTGACTGGGATCGATCCGAAAGCGATCGCGCATCAAGCGAGCGCTATACCACTGGGCTACGCCTCGCCCTCGAGAAAGAAAGATGTCGGTGTAATAGTCTTATCCTACCCATTAAAGTTAAAAGTTAAAGTCTGTTTTGTTTAACGACACAACTAGAGCATATTGATTTTTTATTCATTGGCTATTGAATGTCAAACATTTGGTAATTTTTGACATAGTCTTAGAAAGAAAACCTGCTACAAGTAGCACAGTATCTTTTATATGCACCATCCCACAGACAGGATAACACATACCACGGCATTTGATATATCAATCGTGGTGCACTGGCTGGAAAGAGAAATAGCTCAAAGGGCCCACCGACGAGGATCGATTCCAGATCGACCACTTATCAGTTGAGCGCTTTATCACTGGTGGTACATAAGCCCCCACCCACCCATTAAATCGTTAAAAAGACTCGCTTTGGGTGGGAGCCGGTACCGGGATACGAACCCAATACCTAATCAACCGTGAAACTTAACCACTACGACACCGAGGCCGATCGCTTCTGTCTGTTCAGTGAACAGACTGACATAAAACCATCGGGCCGATTTCATATGTCTAGGTTATCGGTGGGTTTTGGAAACATATGGTTTAAACCTAGGTTAAACCCTAGTTCATGTTTACTGTGCATTTCACATGTCTGGTTTTCAGTAATCCTAGTTTAACACTGGGTTACAATTGTATTGCTTGTTTAAACCTGCCCTTGAGGAGGTTTTTCGCTGGGTTTGCTCAAAGTAACTTTTCTTCATGGAGAATTTCGGCAGCAAAATCGTGTTTTACGTCAGTATCGCAGAGCCATGAACTGTGAACGTATTTTCAGAGACCATTTGAACCCACTACAGAATCGAATAAAGGGCGAGGGGTCGGGGTGTTCGAACCCCATCTTCTTTATGCTACTATTCCACATAGACCACGAATCCCACGAATCGCTACAAATTGTTAAATTTAGGATTTGTGAGGATTCGTGGAATTTTGCAAATTAGAACTGTCCAATTCGTAACGATCTGCGATTCAGTTACGATACAGATACGATAGAGTTACGAATATTCGTGGGATTCGGCTCGATTCGGCTCGAATCGCACGAATATTGTCAAGAATTCACTACGATTTACAAGAATCGATTACGTATACTGCACGAACGTTAGGAATCAGTTACGAATCAGTTAAGAATATGCCGAATACATCTAAGAATCAGATACGATTAAAATTGAATTCGTCACTATTCTTGACAGTTCGTGGGATTTTCCCTCAAGATAGGTATAAAAAGGCCCTCACCCCTGCTTGGGCATCAGTTCCAAAATGGATGTTCAACGTAGAGCAGCTGTAGTACTGGCCCTGGAACTGGAGTATCAACACCAGATGCTGATAGCTAGAAGAAGACTGCTTCAAAGAAGAAGAAGAAGAACCCCCAGGTTGTGGGTTAGATTGTGGATGACACCAGCTAGAAGGCTAAAATATGGTCACTACAACAGACTGATGCAGGAGCTGAGGGTGGAAGATGAGAATGCCTTTGCCAACTATGTGAGAATGCCACCCCACATGTTTGATGAGCTACTCAACAGGATTAGGCCAGTCATCCAGAGGAGGGACACCCACATGAGACCAGCCCTAGATGCCGGAATGAAGCTGACCATGACCCTCAG
Organism: Gigantopelta aegis; assembly: GCF_016097555.1. Classification (NCBI taxonomy): domain Eukaryota; kingdom Metazoa; phylum Mollusca; class Gastropoda; order Neomphalida; family Peltospiridae; genus Gigantopelta; species Gigantopelta aegis. The sequence goes on along the minus strand of NC_054708.1, from coordinate 53,706,924 downwards.
ACACCTGGCTACAGAAGACCGGTATCACATCCTCCAGTATGACTTCCGACGTGGCTACAGCACAGTGGTATGGACTGTGCAGGAAGTCTGTCAGGCCATCATACAGGAGCTGAAGGATGAAGTCATGCCACTGCTAAGGACCCAGGAGGACTGGAAGGCCATTGCCCAGCAGTTCCAAGACCGGTGGAATATTCCTTATGCCCTGGGGCCTTGGATGGCAAGCACATAGCCATCAGGAAACCACACAACTCAGGCAGTGTGTTCTACAACTACAAAGGCTTCTTCTCCGTGGTGCTACTGGCCCTTGTGGATGCAGATTATAAGTTTATCTAGATAGACACTGGTGGAGAAGGTCATCAATCCGACGGACAGCTGTTTGGTGCTTCAGAACTGAAAGAGTGCATTGATGACAACACCATAAACTTCCCTGACAGCGATCCCCTGCCCAATGATGACAGAGACACACCCTACTACATCCTGGGTGATGATGCCTTTCCCCTGAGGACTTTCCTCATGAAACCCTATGGCAGGAGGGGTCTGGACAATGACATGCTGGTGGCCAGCTACAGATTCGTGGTCACAGCCTCCAATTCACGAATCCCCGAATGAGTTAAGAATACCTACGAATGCCTACGAATCGATTACGATTCAGTTACGATGCCTAAGAATGCACTACGAATTTGTTACGAATTAACTACGATATTTTGGAATCGGGAGGTCGTGGCAAAAATTTTGAACAGCTCAAAACTTTTGCCACGAATTTCCGATCGCTCAAGAATTGCAAGAACTGACTACGAATAAATACGAATCGGTTAAGAACTTCCCGAACTGATTACGATTCAACTACGAATCCTCAAATTTATCAATTCGTAGCGATTCGTGGGATTCGTGGTCTGTGAGGAATAGTAGCATTAGACAAGATGCCCGTTTGTCTTTTTTTAGCACGACTGTATAATTAGATCCACACCTTAACGCAACAATTATTTACCATGTTCGTGGCGAACGAACAACAAAGCTCCTGCGATATATAGAGAATAATAAACGAGTTACCAGTTATTATCAAATTTATGTCCCGAGTGAAATAAGTTTTAGTCGTGACAAATGAATTGCATTAAAATAACATTTTGTAATAAATTTAACACTAAAAGAGTCGTGAACGCAAACTCTGTAAACCACATGACGTCATGTTTGCCAAGTTGTGATGACGTATATTTAGTACCGACTAAGTCCTTGGTTTGTAAGCGTCAAATAATCCAATACTATTGTACATTACACCACCGCAGAATATTAAATTTTCTCCCTGAGAAAAAATGGAAAATAATTTCCCTGTTATGAGTGACCGTTTGGGTAATAAATATAGTTATTTATGAAATTAGTAAAAATAAGCATTTTCTTCATGGTGTATGAACTGCACGAAAACAGGAAGTACTAGTAATGGAAGTTGATCGGTTACCACCGATATCAAAGCAATAAACGTCTATCAAAGACTGCAGTCTTATAATGACACACTTTCGTGTTTGTCTCATCTTAATAAAGGGGGAAAAAAGGCGATATAGGCCCACAGGTTTGAACATTTGACCAAAAGTTGTCTCGGTGCCCTCAGGCGTACACGTCCCTTTTTTTTTTTTTTTTTATATATTATGTTAGAATTAAAGGGAAATGCCAATAACAATGTTTATTCATATTTGATTATTACCAACAACACTGTAAGGTTCTGTTACGCATTTGAAATGGATTATAACAAATACTGTGAGTAAAATGATGAAAATACATGGTGAAACGTTTTCAGGCCAGCTCATTTTGTCAAAACATCTCCATCATTTTTGCCCGAATACAAAGGTTTGGTCCAGAAGGGGAGGAGGTAGCTAAGCCCCCATCTCGTGCGCGAATGCTACTAATATACCGGTAAGGAGGTATCAGCTACAAAGTGATGAAATGTAAGCTATCCCTCGCTTATGTCCCTTTCCAGATCTCCGGGTAACCCATGTAAAAAGCGTGGTTTTGTAAACACGGGTAAAACACACACATGTGAAATTCACCACAGGTGTAGGTCTTGGTCAAGTGTTTCAGCGTTTTACGTAAACCAGTGTTAAACCTAGGTTTTAATATAACCCGGTGTTACAAAACCCAGACATATGAAATCGGCCCGATCCTGTTTCTACCTCCAGTCGGTGTCCACTAATGCCAAGGTTGCTATAGAAAGGACTCGCCGGCGGCTGCAAATTTTCAGGAGGTGAGCGGGTTACTGCTTAACTTAACAATGAGAGGAGCTGGACGTATCTCATTGGTACAGCGCTCGCCTGATGCGCGATTGATTTAGGATCGATCCCCGTCAGTGGGTCCATTGGGCTATTTCTCGTTCCAGCCAGTGCTCTACAACTTGTGTAACAAAGACCGTGGTATGTATTATCACAATCCCCTATTGTTTTACTAAGATTGCCAAATCTTTCTCTATTCTCTATGAAGTTGTTAACAATAATCTGTGGTTTTACTAAGATTGTCAAGTTTTTCTCTATTCTCTTTTAACATTATGTATCAAGTTTTTCACAGTGATCTGTGATTTTACTAGGATTGTCAAGCCTATCTATTCTCTATAAGTTCTTGACAATAATCTTTCTCTATTCCCTTTAAACATTCTGTATGAAATTTTTCACAATTATCTGTGATTTTACTAAGATTGCAAAGTCTTTCTCTATTCTCTATCAATTTCTTGACATCTAAGGTTTTACTAAGAATGTCAAGCCATTCAACATAATGTATCATGTTCTTCACAATGATGGATGTCTTTACTGACATCGTTAACTCCCCCACCCCCACCCCCCACCCCCAGTTCTGTATAAACCTCTTCCGTGTGCTCTTTGGATGGTTTCTCGTCGTATACAACACCTGAGACCCATTAGTTGTTAATCTGAGCGCACCCGTCGTAAGTTGGGAATTGGGGAAATTTGCAACGCAACCGTAGAGTTGGCTTACTCCGTCGTGACAGTTAAAAGTATAATCCGAGCGTAAGTTTGCTTCATTAATTACTCCATAATATATTCTGTAAAACATACAACTCTATCGAGAGTGTCATGTGACTACTAGTTTTAGGGAGTACACTCCCTTAACACATACCTTGCAAAATAATCAACATACACCGGCCTCGGTGGCGCAGTGATTAAGCCATCGGACTACAGGCTGGTAGGTACAGGGTTCGCAGCTCGGTACCAGATCCAACCCAGAGCGAGTTCTTAAGGGCTCAATGGGTAGGCGTAAGGCCACTACACCCTCTTATATCTCTATCTCTCTCTCTCTCTCTCTCTCTCTCTCTCTCTCTCTCTCTCTCTCTCTCTCTCTCTCTCTCTCTCTCTCTCTCTCTCTCTCTCTCTCTCTCTCTCTCTCTCTCTCTCTCTCTCTCTCTCTCTCTCTCTCTCTCTCTCTCTCTCATTAACCACTAACCAACTAACAACTAACCCATTGTCCTGGACAGACAGCCCAGTTAAGGTGTGAACCGTAATTGGATATAAGCACGAAAATAAGTTGAAATGAAATGAAAATCCACATAAATTGACCACAAATATGTACAGTCTGACTGATCTCGGTGGTGTCGTGGTTAAGTTATCGGACATAGGGCTGGTAGGTGCAGGGTTCGCAGTCCGGTACCGGCTCCTACCCAGACCGAGTTTTAGCGACTCAATGGGTAGGTGTAAGACTGCTACACTCTCTTCTCTCTCACTAACCACTAACAACTAACCAACCGTCCTGGACATACAGCTAAAGTGTGTGCTCTGGACAGCGTGCTTGAACCTTAACTGGATATAAGCACGAAAATAAGTTGTCAGCAACCTTCATGCCAAAGCACCGCGTGATGTTGCTGTTATACAAGTGGCAATATACAACTTGTACAGTTCTTGTCAGTTAGCACTAAAAATAACAAGTAACACCTCCTGAAAATTTGCAGCCGTCGGCGAGTCCTTTCTATAGCAACCTTGGCATTAGTGGCATCCAAACCGCTGTGCGATGACTACTCGAAATGCCGACTTGAAGCATGCCTAAGGCACGTTCACGTTCTTCAGCTGTCAACCTTGCCATCACTTGTTTAACGTTCCCTCAAAGACTACTTCATAAATGAAAGTGGCTTTTCAGAGACCATCTTTTATAGCCCCAATCAGCATGATTTGCACATTTCATTTACGTTTTTCATGCTATGCATACAATATGTTGTGTTTTGGTGTTGTGTTTCATGGAGTGTTCAGGCAATCGTTTTTGTAAGTTATTCGCCATCATGCATGGTCTATAAGGTAGTATGGTACTTATTCACTGATATTTTTAATGCTGGTATACGCCTCATTCACATTTGTTATCATCAACTGGTGGTGCGTTTTCAATGCTGTTCAGTATAGCTTAAAATAATGATGTGTGTTTGTGTGTGTGTGTGTGTGAGGAGAGAGAGAGAGAGAGAGAGAGAGAGAGAGGAGAGAGAGAGAGAGAGAGATTTTGTCACCAGAGAAGTGAGAGAGAGAGAGGAGAGAGAGAGAGAGAGAGGGTGGGATGGGGTGGGGTGGGGGGTGGAGGGGGCGAAATATGAGTGTGATTACAAAACGCCACAAGGCTTATACTACTATTGATTGCCAACTTAAACTTTTTTGACCAAACCATTTTACCTATTTTATTATATGTTTGTGGTGTATATGGTGTTTTGAAAATTGTTCTATTATCGAAAGTGTACATACTAGGTTCCTAAGAAGTATTCTTGGCGTAAAGCGTAGTACCCCTTTGTATGTGACTTATGATGAGCTTGGAAAATTCCCATTTATTATCTATGTGAAAGCTAGAATGATTAGTTATTGGTGTAATATGGTATATGGTAATAATGTAAATAAGCTGTCTCATAGAATATATACGGCATTACTTTCAGATTATGATAATGGAACCTATACATATAAATGGTTTTGTCACGGGGATTCTATAATACCCGTAACTGAATGATACACGATTGTCCAAATATCTCTCCTAACTGTATATCTATTAGATCTCTCTGTAACAGGCAGTTATACCCGCTGTGGCTCGTCTAGGTATGGTCAGAGATACGATCTTATATAAGTATATATTATTATAGCACGTTTAGTTCACTAGAAAACACAACAAAACACAATACACTTTGGAATCTGTATTAACCTACGCTGACAAATGTATTGCCGCAGTAGTTAATTAATAACAACAATAATAACAACCCAGAACTGATCACTTAATTAGTTAATCTCTAGGTGTCTAGTTTACACAGTATACTAATCACTTCACCATGACACAACACCCACACGTGTGATAATTGAGAAACGCTAACACACACACGTGTGATAATGGAGAAACGCTTCCAGGGGAACTTAATTAATAAAGGAATTACAACACTATTCCTAACTGGTTAATTTTTAATTAACCCTAACTACTCATTCCATAACCTTGTAATACAGAATTAATACTGGTACCTATCACAATAAAGACAATAACCTACAGTTTTACCTAGGTCCTCTAGGATGACTGGCTAAGCTTTTATATATATATATATATATATATATATATATATCAGAACGGTGAGCCTACAGAATACTGCGTCAGATGACCGGCAGCACCGTCTAAATAATATTGGTATAATACAGTATTAAAATATTTAAAGTCACATCAATCACATCAAGGTTATACACAGAGCAGAAAATATATATTTACCAAAGTCCCGTCTGAACTAATATAGATCGTTCAGTGGACGGACAGCGATCCCCTGGAGCCTTCCTATCGTTTCTCCTTGATATCTCTTAAATCCTAGCTATTTATTAAAAACTCTCAGAGACAGCGAATATCGCCTGGGGGTACAAGGCGGTACCTCACGTATCATGTGGATTTTCCACAACCACCACGCCGGCATATTTTTCTCTGATCGTCAGACTGGCTGTCGCCATTCCGCGAGCAATCCCCTGGCCATAAACAGCACTACCGGAGATATTACGTAACTACTAGCCACATGGCCTCCACACCTGCTCTGGGTGTGTATTAGGCGTACAGCTCGACGACCGTCGCGCAAAAGTATTACGTAACAAGTTGCCCATCTGGGCTAAGTGCATTTGGAACTGCACACGGTCCTCTAAAACAATTAATATCGCCACAGGCGAAAAGAAATTAAGAGCATGTACCGTCACAGGTTTATATTTAATGAAACTATTTTTCATGAAACTGGATTTAGTTTTGTATGGTTATCCTAAAATCATGTTAACTACGGTCAATTTGAGTAACGTTATTTTAGAGAGAGTGAAAGACCAGTATTTGCAAACATGGAAAGATACTGTTTATCATTCAAGCAAAGGTACTAATTACAGCATTTTGAAAGACAGCATTAACTTGGAACCTTATTTATTACTACTAAATGAAAACAATATATCTACTTTTGTTAAGTATCTTATATCAACCACAAGCTACCAAAGGTGGGAGAATATTCCTAGAGATGAACGTAAATCTTGTTTATGTGATGACGATGTCGTTGGTGATGAATATCACTATTTGTTTCAATGCATTTTTTCTCAATAAAGCAAGATGCATCTATACACCAAAGTATTTCTTTACTAGACCAACTATTGTTAAATACCGTGAGCTGTTTTGTAGTACGAATATTAAGTTACTAAATACTATCTGTAAATTTACTGACTATGTTTTAAAAACATTTAAATCCCCAAGCTAAGCGATTCAGTTATTTATCTATTTATTTTGTAGGGCTGTAATAATATATATTGTACATGCAGTAGTAGCTATATGTTCATGTATCATATTTATATGATCTGAATTCAAATAAAGTTGTGTATTGTGTTGTGTTGTTGAAAAAAACAGTTGGGTATTATATTGACTATGAATAGATGGCACTTCAATGCCTTTGCAAGTTCGTGTAAAAATCACAAACAATGATTTTATGGTCTATTGTAGCAGATCATCGTAAGGTATATGAAGAGAAAATCAGTTAGAATACAAACATATTTGAATATCAAAGTGATGCCATTCTCACATTAATACACACTAATCTCATTAACACGGAATTCGGGTAATCCCGGCATGCGATGACCTTGTAGGTTAGTGAACGTATTTCAAAATACAGGAAACGTGTACGTGGCAGACAATTATAATCATATGCAACATTTATTAGATGTCTTTGATGTGTATTGTAGTACATGGAAATTGTCAATTGCACGAAGACTAAGATTTTAATTTTTGGTGGTAGCAAATCTGTTTTTACAATTTCATTTTATTTGTATATGCAATGTATGTCTTCAAATGCAAGTATGAATCCATAGATATACACTTGTTTTATCTGAACTGAACTGAACTTTATTTACACTTTGGCCGTAATTCAATGGCATATGAGGTACATTGTAAAAATATAAATAAATAAATAAATGACAAAATAGCACATTCGTCACAATAATATACATCAGATATTCATGATATAAACAACAACAAGTGTATATCTATGGGTTCATACTTGCATTTGAAAAAATACATTGCATATACAAATAAAATGATATTGTAAAAACATAGATTTCAGCCATGGGACTAAAGAATATGCATAATTTGTTTACAGAGAACTGCTAGCTTTCTGAGAATTTTTTTTTTTACTGTCAAATGGCATTCTAAATTTGTAAACATTTGATCTAGACTGGCAACACTTTGGCAGAAGTCTTTTTCTTTCATCTTTAAGAAAAAGACAACACATTATATAATGAAATTCATCACCAATTTCGTTATTTGTACACATAAAGCATGTTCTGTTTGTTCATTTTTCAGTAGGAAGATAATCACTGGAGAGTCGAAAATGTAATAATGGTAACACAATATTTGATTGAACCAGTCTGTAAAAAGATGCTTTAGATGAGTTAACACTGTCATTGTTCCATATTTGTAAGAACTGATCCTGTAATCTTAAAACAATTCTTTGTTTTAATAGATTTACATCTGGTAGCTGGTTACACTGTGCGGTTCATACTTTACTATATGCAAGACAGATTTGATAAACTTTAACCATTTATGATCACATATTCCATTTTAATAATCATTCAGCAATAATTCATATATCAAGAATGATAACTTTGTGTGTTTTCCAGAAAACAGTTTCAGCCAAAAAGTGATTATTCTTAACTTGACATCAAGGGAGACTGGGTAACGTCACCGAGTGCATTAAGTAAATATGAATGTGGTTATGTGTTTAGTGATGCAATAGCACATTAATATTTAACGACACGTCAACGCAGTTTATCTAGTTTGTTTGTATCATATAGTGTGTGTATGTCTGTGTATGTGTGTGTGTGAGAGTGATACAGAGAGAGAGGGGTGGGGGAGAGAGAGGAAGAGAGGGAAGGAGGAAAAGAGAGAGAGAGAGAGAGAGAGAGAGAGAGAGAGAGAGAGAGAGAGAGAGAGAGATAAAGATCATTTTATGGTAGCTATGAAGTTACCGAGTGCATTAAGTAAATATGAATGTGGTTATGTGTTTAGTATTTAATATTAACATTAATATTTAACGACACGTCAATGCAATTTAAACTATATCTAGTTTGTTTGTATCATATAATGTGTGTGTGTGAGAGAGAGAGAGAGAGAGAGAGAGAGAGAGAGAGAGAGAGAGAGAGAGAGAGAGAGAGAGAGAGAGAGAGATTTGATAGGTTGGCATCGTTTTTTCAATATCCAATTAAATAGCAAACATTTTGCCAGTGTATCGAGAAAACACAAGCGTTAGACCTGAACGTTCCCCAGGTTTTCACTTGGGAATTTGGTTTGTCAAAGACAAGCTTCAAGTTTTAATGCATGATGGAAGTGTTTTGATACAGACAGTATTTTGTATGTCGTTGGTGTTACATTAATGACATGTTGTATAGTGTACATGCAGCCCATTACACACTACTGTACGATTCCTCTGTATCATTCATACGACCATGTGTCCGTGTGTCTGCCGAGTTGTCGTATATTAGTAGTACTCGATACTCCGTGATAGCGAACTGTTACCCATAAAGTAAGTTGTACCGTCCAATGACTACAGTGGTGAAACGTGGGAAAACGCAGAAAGTTAATATAAATTAAGCAAGTTTCAAGTTTTCAACAAGTTTATTTATTGACTTAAGTTTTACCACTCATTAGCATTGATAATTATATAATAAATACAGGTCTATATACAATGTGTACAGTGAGGACTGGTTTTTACATAATATGGTAAGTGTCAAAAACACAATACAAATACAACTATACAGTACAAAACTAGATTAAATCAAATTATTTCTTAAATTATTTGCCCGAATTAAATATTTCACAAGTTGAATAGCTTAAAAACACTAGGTCGTCTGTAATAATACGTTTTAATAATTTTTTGTTTCAGATTATTATATCGGTAACATGGAATTCATTTTCGATTTCATTGGAATTACAAACTGTGCATAGTATTTGTGGGGGATTTTCAACATTTTTATATCTACCAAATTCTATATTTAACTTATGAGCACATATTCTAATCTTTGTTAATTCTTTTAAATAAATCATTGCTATAGGGTTGTTTTTTCAAATAGGTTTCGTTTAATAAATATTGATAAAAACTTCTTTTTGATGCAGACCCATTACACGTAAAGACCCTGGTTGTTTCTGGAGACCCATCCCATTCCCTTTAAACGATCATTGATTAAAGTGATGTTATCTGAATTATAAAACTTTTGAGAATACATGTCACAAATGTACATATGCGTCGAAAGCGGTTGGTGGGTGGTGGGTGGAGTGGAGAAGCAGAAGGTACTGCTCTGAAGATAATGCATTGTCCCCCAGTTCAAAATCAAATTAACGTATAGCTGTCCTTTGGCAGGCTACAACCCCCCCCCCCCCTCCCAGTACCCTGTCTTGTACGCTTATGCCTATAGATCTTAAATAACGTGCTTGAAATATTTGTTTCATGTTGGCAATTTCTATAGGTAAATTGTAATAAGTACGGAAGTAAATTTTGCACACATTTCTTTGCCAGTAAATCAAAATTGCAACAAAAAGAATTTCACATAATATTATTCGCAAACATTTTGAGCTTACTACTGCATATATTGGCAATAAATGATCATTGTAGTTTGTATTGATTGTGAGGAAGGAAGTGAATCTTCTACATATAATCTGCGCCCTGTGTTTGATAGACAGTGTGATAAATGTTAATATTAGGCTATGTAGAAGCAGTTAGCTGGTTTCACCTCTTCCCCCCCCCCCCCATGCTCATCTCCCCCGCCCCGCCCCCCCTCTCTCTCTCTCTCTCTCTCTGTCTCTCTCTGTCTGTCTGTCTGTCTGTCTCTCTCTGTCTCTCTCTCTCTCTGTCTCTCTCTCTCTCTCTCCTCTCCTCTCTCTCATCTCTCGTCTCTCTCTCTCTCTCTCTCTTAATGTCTGTCAGTCAGTCTCTGTTTTCTCTCTCTCTCCTCTCTCTCCTCTCTCTCCTCTCCTCTCCCTCCCCTCGCTCTCTCTCTCTCTCTCTCTCGCCCTCCCCTCCTCCTCCTCCTCTCTCTGTATGTCTGGTTTCGTCTGTCTGGATCGTCCTCCCCAGCTGTTTCAATTACCGTATATCATTCACCATTGATTATACGATGTGCTAATGAGACGTTAAAACCATAAACAGAGCTGTCGTTGTTGGGAACAAAAGCCCAGATAAGATTATTTTTCTCACGCAATGTTTGCACTCCGGGGAAACGGCGCACATCTGAGCTGGAACAGACGTCTTTGTTCAGTAAGTGATGTCATGTCATAGGGTTTTGCGTGCACATTCTGAACAAGCTGTTGTAGCGCACGCCTGTCGTGGGCACAAGAGCCGGCCTTGGCCGGCTCCTCCGTCCATGACAGGAAAGGTGGGGAGAGGGGAGAGGAGGGACCGCCTGCACTGGCAGGTGCAAGGGAGCACCAGCAGCCCGATCAAATCGGTAGCAGGCGGGTGGGGGTGGTGGTGGTGCTATGGAATTTGAATGGAGCAGTTAAATGCCAAGAGAAAAGGGTGCGCAATTTTGATTGAGGGAATTTGGCGCAATTTTGAACGGTCGGTCGAAAGGTAAATGGCCGAGCTAATATAGGTTTTGATATTAGTGAATCGAGAGTAGCTCGTTAATTTTAGACCTTTACGATGCTGTGGTGTCTCCCTAGGTTGCCCATAGGGCCCTTATAAAGGGCCTGGCCGCTTCTGGTCGAGGCGTCACCAAGTACCAAGTTATTACCAGCAGCAAGTATTGGGGGTTTGGGTGGGGGAGGCCGATATTCTTTTGTTCAGCTTTCCCCGGGTGCATTGCAATTGTGTACTCGGAACGGTATTCTTTTGTCCGGTTCCTTAAGTAAGTGATGGATACTACATGTATATATATGTACGTCCAGTTCCAGCAAAATTCCAGCAAAGTCGGTTATACTCCGACTGTTATCCTACTTCTGTAATTTTGCCCTGTAAATAATTGCATAAAAATATATTATTTGCACTGCTACACACACACACACACACACACACACACACACACACACACATATTAATTTTTTCTTTTCTTTTTTAAACAAAAAAGTCCGAAACAACCTCCACCCACCCACCCCCGAAAAATCAACAACAAAAAGCAAACAAAACAAAAACAACCACATTGTAACAAATCTTATGAAATAGGCGAATCCAAAACATTTTGCAATAGAGCAGTGGCAGGCAGATTAGTTGCAAAGTACATCTTTTGCTGAGGGGACGGGATTTAGTTCAGTCGGTTGAGTGCTCGCTTTAGGTGCTTGCGTCGCAGGATCGAACCACCTCGGTGGATTCATCCAGTTGCTTGGGTTTTTCCTCGTTCCAACCAGTGCACCACAACTGGTCAAAGGCCGTGGTATGTGCTTTCCTGTCTGTGGGAAAGTGCATATAGATGGTGATTGATCCCTTGCTGCATTAGGACAAATTGAGCGGTTTTCTCTGATGACTACGTGTCAGAATTGCCATGTGTTTGACATCCAATAGCCGATGATTAATTAATCAATGTGCTCTAGTGGTGTCGTTAAACAAAAGAAAATTTTAACTTCGAGTCATCCTCACATAGTGCATGTCAAAAATACAGTTACATTAATCAATTTCGAAACATTTGAGACAGATGGTTACTTAGTGTATTTCTCGACTTAATATTTCACGAAAGAACTTCGTTAATAATAGCAACCGGCTTCGGTGGTGTCGTGGTTAAGCCATCGGACATAAGGCTGGTAGGTACAGGGTTCGCAGCCCGGTACCGGCTCCCACCCAGAGCGAATTTTGAGACCACTATACCCTCTTCTCACTCAATAACCACTAACATCTAACCCACTGTCCGTGACAGACAGTCCAGATAGCTGGTGTGTGTGTACCAAGGAGAGCGTGCTTGAACCTTAATTGGATATAAGCACGAAAATAAGTTGAAATGAAATGAACTAATAGCTTTTGATCGAACAGCCTCGTTAGAATTTTTATTATCTGGCGAGAAAAACGAAACCCGGACTTAACGTGTAGGTGGAAGCGGATACGTTAAAGGAACATTCCTGAGTTTGCTGCAATTTTTAAGATGTTATCGACTAACAGAGACTTTTTAACGATTGTAATTACATATCAAACATATTTTTCTGCATAAAATTTTAGTGGCCGTATATTAAACGTGTTTCTGATCGTTCTAATATTTGTACTAGGTTAAATTTCATTTTATTTCCTAAAATATTGTGGGGTTATTTGTACGTACGAAATTATTTGAAGACAAAATCCAGTTTGGGCTTCTTAGAAATATTAAGACGACCAGAAACAGATTGAATATACAGACACTGATATTCTAAACAAGAATATATATATAATATGTAAGCTTAATCGTAGAAATATTTTACTAGTCAATGGAGAAAACTCAGGAATGTCCCTTTAATCAATTATAAATAGCAACAATGGAAAGGAATATTTGTTTAAAGACACCTCAATACATTTTAATTTACGGCTGTTCAGGCGTTTTGTCTCAAAAATAGACTTATTTCATGCGAACAATTATTAAAGGGACAGACCCTAGTTTTTAAACACTAAGGCATATCTTTCACCTACATGTAGACACTAGTTTCATCCTGTAAAAATGGACACTAAGTTGTGAAACAAGAGTCTGTGACGTTGAAATACCCTTAAAAATAGACTAAAAACACGACTCCATAACAATTACTTCTCAGACGCACGTGCGTTTTTAAAAATATGAAAAATGCATTTTGTGGTATTAGAAATACCAGGATGACCAGAAACACTTCGGTTGTACGGAAATGGATAATCTAAACAATAAAATATAAGTAATGTTTCAGTGATCATAAACGGCTCGAACAGTGAAAAATATGCCTTAGTGTTTAAAGACTAGGATCTGTCCCTTTAAATGCATTAACTGAATTAGAATGGGGTTAACCGTGTTGTATTGGACCATTTGCGAACTTTACTGCTGGTTTTACCGTCACAAATTGAGTTTTACTGACAACAAGAAGCGGAGATATTTGCACCTGTCAAACCAACATTAACAACCGCATATGGTCAAACACAAACATAATTAACCCAATTCTAATTCGGTTAATGTATTTAACCAGTGTTCGTGTAAAATAAGCTATTTTTGAGAAAGAACGCAGCATAGTAACTAAAAACTTTGTCACTTACTATCGCGTTTCAAATCACCCGCCATACAAAAAAGAACTCCAGTGGAAGAAAAATGTTAACATGAATTTTTATGTGTATTACAGCTGTGGTTCCTAATTTTATGATTTTATTTTATTGTTTTAATAACGACACAGTGAACTATTATTACCGATTTTACTTGTTCTGTACACCTATCGCGACAGCTGGTGCTGCGATGATTCACCATTCAACATAAATATTATAATAGGCGCCTTTTTTATCTTAGGGGCAGGACGAAGCCCAGTAGTAAAGCGTTCGCCTGATGCGCGGTTGGTCTGAGATCGATCCCCATCGGAGGACCTAATGGGCTATTTCTCTTTCCAATCAGTGCCCCACATCTGGTGAAACAAAGGTCGTGGTATGTACTATCCTGTATGTGAGATGCTGCATATATCAAAGATCCCTTGATGCTAATTGGAAAGATATGTGTGACCCTCAACCATATACATGTCTGACGCCACACTTAGCCGCAATTAAAATGTGTTGAGTGTGTCATTAAAACATTCCTTCCTTATTTATTATTTACTTCGGTATTGCTGTAGGCGTCACGCAAGTGACGTCAAACAAACTTTTAATAGTTTCTATAAACTATTTAACAGCATTAGGTTAAGTAATTTTTGAGAAACATGCATTTTGCTTCCAAAAAACGCTCAAAGACGATATTTTAAAGTAAATACGTCACTACGTAATGAGCGAGAGGTAGTTTATGAATATGTAAATATTTCTTTTGGTAATCCAAATAATTTTTGAAATGTTAGTCAATCACATTTTGCGATATGTGCAGATTCAGTTAGAAGTGGTGTCTAACATATGGTTGTTTTGACTTATTGATTTATAAAAAGAGAGGAAACCCGCTGTCGCCATTATAGGCTACTCTTACTGACAAAGCAGAATCTATATATATATATATGCCCTTTCTCTTACTAGTAGACAGCACAGTACATACCACGGTGTTTGATGTACCAGTCGCGGTGTACTGGTTGGGATCGAATACACCCCTCCCCACTCCGAATCTGCTGTGTACGATCTGGCGATCATTGTACCTCAGTCGAGCCATCTACCAGAAAGCTACACTCCGCCCTGTTCATACCGTGCTCGACGTCATACAATAAAAGGAAAATTCCGTACAAAGGAAGGAAGGAATGAAGGAAGGAATGTTTTATTTAACGACGAACTCAACACATTTTACTTACGATTATATGGCTCGGACATATTGTTAAGGACCACACAGACAGAGAGAGAGAGAGAGAGAGAGAGAGAGAGAGAGAGAGAGAGAGAGAGAGAGAGAGAGAGAGAGAGAGAGAGAGAGAGAGAGAGAGAGAGAGAGAGAGAGAGGAAACCCGCTGCCGCCACACAGTGGATTACTCTTTACGATTAACAACAAGGGATCTTTTATATGAAGCACCCCACAGACAGGATAGCACATGCCACGGTCTTTGTCAGACCAGTTGCAGAGCACGTGCTGGAACGAAAAATAGCCAAATGGGCCCACTGTTGGGGTCGATCCTAGACGACCGCGCATCAGGCAAGCGTTTTACCACTGGGCACAGTACAAATGAAATAAAATATTCTATGTTTTCATTTATTGTATGACGTAGCTTATGCACATTGTGTAATTCTTAAACCAAACTATTTCGTTTATATACGTTGTTAAATTTAGGTTGTATACCCATCCACCCATAATAAGAATTCAAAACGTGGCCGTTAGATGAAACCTTATTACTATTTTCTTTTAAAAAATATAAAGCTAAGATATAAATACATATAGTAATTTCTTCTACTTCAGAAAGTTAAAACATTTTTAAATGCCGTTTCAGGGTGAAAATCATTTTGTAACTTTCGTGAGTTTTACCGCAATTTCGCTCAGACGACTCTTGCTCGAAAGAAACTGCTCAAGTTTTCAAAAAGGAACTGTCCATTAACAGATTCACTACAGAATAAAATACTTGTCAAACACCATGCTGTGAAACTATAGATGTTAGCGGTTTACTAAAAGTTGTTTTTTTTAAACTTGATTTTTGCCAAATGTACCTATATGAAGCAGACGCTGAAAAGTAAGTGTTTTGTTACTTTTGGCGAATATCTTGAACTTCAACACCTGTCTGGGTTAACGTACACATTTCTAAGGGTCATACCCCGTTACTTTTATTCAGAAGACTTTGATATAACAGTCGTGGTGCACTGACTGGACAGAGAAATGGCCCACTGGGTGGGGGAGGGGGGGGGGGGGGGGGAATCAATTCTAGACCAATTGCACACTAGGCGAGCGCTTTGCCATAGGGCTACGTCCCGCCACTATTTACCTATATACGTCGTAATATTACATCTGTATTGTTTTATATATATATATATATATATATATATATAATATATATATATATATATATTTACTAAAGTGAATTAGAAATGGCATAACAGAAGGTAAGCTAAAAAACCCAACAACAGCCCAAATATGTACATCTGCTGATAATCAGTGTCTGACGCACTACTCTCTTAACCGGCCTCGGTGGCGTCGTGGTTAGGCCATCGGTTTACAGGCTGGTAGGTACTGGGTTCGGATCCCAGTCGAGGCATGGGATTTTTAATCCAGATACGGACTCCAAACCCTGAGTGAGTTCTCCGCAAGGCTCAATGGGTAGGTGTAAACCACTTGCACTGACCAGTGATCCATAACTGGTTCAACAAAGGCCATGGTTGTGTTATCCTACCTGTAGGAAGCGCAAATAAAAGATCCCTTGCTGCCTGTCCTAGAAGAGTAGCCTATGTGGCAACAGCGGGTTTCCTCTAAAAAAAAAAACAGTGTCAGAATGACCATATGTTTGACGTCCAATAGCCGATGATAAGATAAAAAAAAATCAATGTGCTTTAGTGGCGTTGTTAAATAAAACAAACTTTACTTCTTTCACTACTCTATTTGTCCTCTGCTATCACATAAGGAAACTTCTCATGTTTAGTCTGGAACCCAAGACTGAAAATTTTGGTCAAGGTGAACCCATCGGCTATACTCTGCGAATTCCTTTGCGAATTTTATTAAACACATATATACTATGGGGACCCAACAACTGTTCTGAGATAAGCTGTTTTAGCACTTTCAATTATTAGATTAGTTGTGTTATTTGTTAATTTTAAATCTTTAATTAGACCGACACTCGTTATTTCTATATTGGACGAGATCTTGTGCGTCAGAAACACAAAAGGTGCAGAGATAAACAAAGGATTCGTTTGTCCTCTGAATTCGCCGCAACGTGCAAAAGTCAGAGATCAGAAAAATAATGTAATAAAATGATACAGACTGATTACTGAAATTAATTGTGTATAACATAAGACTGAAATAAACTTTAAAACGCTTGATGTAATTTTAATTTGGTTATCTTACAACACTACATGGTATTTCTGTGTAATGTGTAGATACTTTCATGTTTGAAATAGTAAATTGTTACACCAAGAGATACGAAATTTCATTCTGAGTGTATAATCACCTGCACACTACCAAACCCGACATTTATATGCGAGCTAATATGATATTAATATATCACAATACGACACTCTTTTTCAATTTAAATTTAAATGCTTGATTCTACTCCTGGCCTGGTACTTATAAAGGTTTTAGAGTCAAGACTCGAGACTCTAATAGAGTCTGAGACAGTAATGTCATGACAACGCCATACACATTGTATGTGTGTGACGTCATTAGACACTGAGTCTGGACTCTTAAAGGTTTTGTAACCACGGGCCCAGAACTAGAACTTTACAAAACCAGCAGCTAATATATAATGCTACATTTGTTTTATATAAGACCAATGGGATGGGATGGGAAACTCTATTAACGTGCCCATATCCACAGAGGTTCAGGCAAGCCCACCCCGGATTTGGCCTCTGACTTCGCCAGTGACCAATTCCGGGGCGGATATATAAGACCAATGTAACCACTAAACATTAATGGCCATTAAATTCTGTCCCAGACAGACGTCTCAGATAGCTGACGTTGGTGCTAGTCATAACACCGACTTACTTATCTGTCTAACGGCTAAGTACTGGTCATTAAACTCTGTCCTGGGCAAACGTTCCAAATAGCTGTGATGTGTGGTAAGGATAGGGCGCTTAAATTGTAATTCGGTATAACATGTCAGATGGATTTATTTCCAGTAACTAGACATTTAGAGCGGACCAGTACGTGTTAAATATAAATTTACTGGAATATGACCGAGAATACGAAGCTTAAGATAAAGGAAATACCGGCATATCATCATGATAAATTAAACTGGCTAGACGGGTCGAGACCACGTATAATCCGACCAATCAATCGGACGAAGACGCGTTAGGGCATTTGCATGTAACAAACGCACAGAATCATAAGATTTCATGACATCAAACAAAGCTTGTCAGTTTCAAAATAGTTAGCGGGAAATGTAAGTGCATACAAAGTTCCACTGAAATGAAGAAAACATGAATAATTTACTGATGGTATTATGTAGCAAAACAATTACTGACCACGTTTGGACAATAATAGATTTTATGGACCCATGAAATCTAGATATTATGACTTGTAAAAATATTATTACCCCCCCCCCACCCCCACCCACCCCCCCAAAAAAAAACCCCGAGAGGTGACAAAACTGAACTTTTAAACTTTAATGTGATTTGATTGGCTGAGAGCATCAATCAATCAATCAATCAATCAACCATTTGACTCGTGCTTCCATCTACTGAAGATTCAAGCACGACTGTCTTGAGCACATTATCCGATATTCCCCAGTGCTGAGAGCGTATACAATTTGTCGTAAGCAATGGGACATGTCCTAATCGGTAAGACTCCGACACGACTTGTTGTATAAGACGAAAGTCGTTCCAATTTAGGTGTTCACACAGTACGATTCGATCGCATGAGACGAGTCGGTGCGACTAATCGCATAACAAGAACGCTCCTTAAGGCCTTTATATATAGCAAACGCAGAGACACACCGAGATAGCAGTTTGTTTTTTGTTTAACGACACCACTAGAGCACATTGATTTATTAATCATCGGCTATCGGATGTCAAACATATGGTAATTTTGACACAGTCATTTTCCATTAGTAGCAAGGGATCTTTTATATGCACCATCCCACAGACAGGATAGCACATACCACGGCCTTTGATATACCAGTCGTGGTGCACTGGCTAGAGCGAGAAATAGTCCAATAGGCCCACCGACGGGGATCTCAAGTAACGACTTGGCCATCGACATGATTATTGTATTTCTTTAATGACCAATGCATAATACTGTCCCATTCTCATCGTATTTAGATGACATCCGAGATCATACCGACAGGCAATTATAGCTTTTCAATTTTTCAATTGTAATATAGCCCTCTGTGGCTCATAGATGCTTTGACGAGTTCAACATAGTCGAAACCCACAATATTCAAATTTTATCTCGAAATTTTAAGTCAGTGATTCAAGCTGTTTTATGAACAGTTTACAATAGCGTTTCCAATTTTCGTGCACCTATAAGGATGTGTGAATATTATCATGAATGAAACAGAACACACATCTTATATTATTATTTTACTTATGCAGGTCTTCAAAATGCAACATCATACTTGTCAAACCGGAAGTTGTATTAGTCTCAATCGCTCTCGAAATCATGTTGAAACAAGAGGTCCATACAGAAATTACAATGCCGAAACATATACCTGTATAATTTATTTCTTAGGTGACCAATACATAATGTTCCCATCTCCACTTCCGTTTTACGAAATCCGAGCTTATACTGACAGATAATTACAGGGTTTTTTTGTACAGAATGTTTTTACATTCGGACCAACTAAAAATCGTTTTTGTTTCTAGAACCATTCCGCTGATTGGGGGTTTTCTCGTTTCAACCAGTGTACCACAG
The DNA here is from genome assembly GCF_016097555.1 of Gigantopelta aegis. Taxonomy (NCBI): domain Eukaryota; kingdom Metazoa; phylum Mollusca; class Gastropoda; order Neomphalida; family Peltospiridae; genus Gigantopelta; species Gigantopelta aegis. The sequence continues at coordinate 53,687,368 of NC_054708.1, read as the reverse complement.
CTGGACAAAGGCCGTAGTATGTGCTTTCCTGTCTCTGGGAAAGTGCATATAAAAGATCCCTTGCTGCATTAGTAAAAATGTAGGCGAGTTTCCTCTGATGACTACGAGTTAGAAATACCAAATGTTTGACATCCAGAAGCCGATGATTCATTAATCAATGTGCTCCACTGGTGTCCTTAAACAAAAACACTTCTTCTTGTTTCTAGAAATATAGTTCCTATTTTAGTATCTCCCTCGGTGGCTGGTAGTTGCTATTTTCGAATGCATTTATTAGCTCCAGCCAAGAATTATCTTACGGAATTAATTAAGTGGGGATAGTACGTAAAGCCATAACATCGACTTATTTCTCTGAGTAACCACTGACCATTAATGGCCGTTAAACTCTGTTCTGGGCAGACGTCCCAGACAACTGAGGTTTGTGTGAAGGACAGGGTGCCTGAATTGTAATTCATTATAACAGTGAGTGAGTGCGTCCTAAACATCGGTGTTACAATCAGCTAGGTTATCATTTACTAACAATTCTTAACGAGATTGTAAGGTCCAACCAGGAAAACTATGTCAGTCGGATTCATTTCCGGTAATTCGACATTTAGAGCGATGCTGGATATGAGGGTACTGGTACACTGCAGGGCGTACGAAACGTAAGATAATAAAACACATGGTTGACAGTTAGCTGTCGCCCCGTCGCCCGTGGCGACCTTTATTGGCTAAGGGCGACTAAGATTTTTCAAACGTAGTTCGTTGGGCGACCATCGATTTTAGTGTCTGGCGAGTATGTTACTAGTTAAAAAAAATAAACACACTGCTACTGAATCGAATGTGACAAAACACACCGCGTCTATGTTGGCGCGAACTACAGATCTACCAACAGAAGACATAGAACATGTTCTATGTTTTGACAGCTCTAACATAATGAATAAAGATAAGATTCATAGAAAAACATATTAATGTATTAAGTTTTAAACCCATACCGTCTCAAATAACATTTTATTGGGAGTAAAAGTACAATGTAAATTAAAACAAAAATTATTTACAAATTACCATCAAACTGCATAGGTTAAAGTTACATTCTCTGATTACCATATTATAACATCATGTACAAATATGAAATGCAAGCTCAAATGCACTTTTAAAAAACTCGTGTGTGTTCGCTATGAACGGAGATCGTCAAAAGCATACGCTCGATTCGTCGCCTGTGCCGCCATAGCTCGGCAAAGCATAAGCGACAGCCTGTTGTCAGTTTCAGTTAACACGTGCGTTTGCCGATTTCAAATTGTAGGGTTCGTCTCAAAAAATTAAAAGAGAAATCTTGCGTTGTACGAAGAACGTTCGGTTGATGATAGGGTACTAGAGTCTTTCGCTAAAACCGGTTTGATCTTGACAACGTATTATCGACAATCGTACCTTCCTATTTCAGAATTAATATTTTATAAAGTGTTAGTAGAACTTTCAAAGTTTAGTTTGTATACTAGTAACACATTAATCATGTATATATTTTTAAAATAAAATATACTAAAGTAGACAATGAACGTTTTCACTTTTTAATTTTACGTGTTAAAATCGACAAATTGAAATAAATATTTTTTCGTTTGGAAAGGGTAAAGATAGTGGGGGGTTGTTTAACGGCATCAAAGTTAGAGCATATTGATTTAATAATCATCCGACGCCATACAACCGTAAATAAAATGTGTTGAGTGCATCGTTAAATAAAACATATCCTATCCTTCCTTCCATCTGCTGTTGGATGTCTAACATTTGGTAATTTTGACATATAATCTTAAGAGAGGAATCGGGTGCATGTGCAGGGGGAGGGTATTGGAGGTCGAAACCCTTACTTGCCCAAGCTTAAACAAAATTGAAATGTATTTTCTGGGGGACCATGGCCCCATATAAACTTCGCTCAACACAGTCTATAACCCCAACCCCGCTGAAATCCCTGCACACGCGCCTTGGAAACCCGCTACATTTTTGTTTAGCAAGGGATCGTTTATATGTACCATCCCACAGACAGGATATCACATACCCGCCGATGGGGATCGTTCCTAGACTGACAGCGCATTTCCAAAAAAACACCTTTTTAGGTCTAAGTAATGAATAAAAATAACATATAGTCTTGAAAAATGTTACGTAAATCGAACACAGTACCCTCTTCCTCTACCCCTAGAGCGTTACGTAATTAGTAACACCCTCTTACATGTAACGCGTATGCCAACAGCTGGCCACTGTCAAAATTTCAAGGCAAATCCCCCACCCACCGAAAATTGCGAAATCTCACGTGATCTCTTGTTGGGGAATTCCACACTTGTGATAAGCCAATGAAAACCGAGATCGGTAGTGTCCCACTTTCGAAATATATGCACCAAACGTAACTGGATTTTCTGTTCTATATGCTTAAATAATAAAACTATTCCGGATACTGCTGCTTCAACTCTTTTGTTTTGTGATACAAGTTTTAAGGCAATTGATGAACATCCAAGGTAATCTGAATGACACAACCATAATACATGACCAGGGCCGTATTTCTGCACAAAGCAGAGTCGATGGACATTTGGCAAAATAGTGGATGATTTGTTGGATCTCTGTCTAAGAGAACAGCCACTCCCGAGGAAACCATTTGCTGAGAATTTCACCCCTCGTGCTTCACCACAAGGTTTATTCCATCCCTCGTGCATCGCCACAAAGAGGACTGCCAATCCCATACTAGATTACTAAAGCACGGGCAGTTGTACCTTTACTCTATACTGCATTATCTTTTACCCTGTATTAAAAATGAGATTTAATATGTTTAATTTAATGGTACTGTGTAAAGAAACATGTTTATTTATACTGGATTTGTTTTTCAATTTCTTTTTTTATTTGAGTTGGTATGGGTTAAAGGGACACACCCTAGTTGCGTTTATTTGTTAACCATTACGGCGTTGTTTTTCGCTATTAAACCCCATTTTTCACAAATAAAATTGCACTTTACTTACATTTTATTATCTAGAATACATATTTCCATTCACCTGAAGTGCTTTTTGGTAATCCTGATGTTGGTAAAACCACGAAATGCATTTTTTGCATTTTTTCACAAAACGTGTTGTCGAGAAAAAACCGATAAGCAAGCGAGGTCCAATCTATTTTTAATGTCACAGACGTTGGTATATCACGTGACCGTTATCATTTTGGTTCGGTTTGTTTTCTCGTGCACGATTCGCGAAATCAACATCCGATTTGTTGTTGTTCATTTGTGAGATTTTTCTTCACAGTTCGTGAACATTTTCAGTAACAATAAAGTTCAGACAAGTAAGTGTCTCAATACAAAACGTTACAAACCCTTAAAACCAATAATTTTGCTAAGTCTTACAATATCTGGAGAGGGGATACAACCAGGACAGAACAGTTGGAACATGTCCAGGAGAGGTGAAACGAACGCACCCCAAGTCTGCGAAATTTGTCGTGACGTAGGCGTTGTTGTGCTTCTACCGGTGACATCAGAATACTAACTTTCAAAATTATTTCAAGCAATTGGGACATGGGGATTCCCATGGTATTTATCGATATAAAACCTGCTTTTTCACTCCATTTGATAAAAACGTGATCTAAGTGTGTTAGAGGTTTGTAGATTAACCAAATTATAATTTATTTTCGCTGGAGGGAACTAGGGTGTGCGGCTTTAATAACATATTTTTATATGAATTTTTACTTCATTCATTATCAAGTTAAACGTCAATTCATCGGTTTTCTTTAACGCAAACGGTTATTATTCAACAAAAAACACTCTAGTTTTAATTTTAGCTTCAAATTCCAATTAGAGGGCTAGTTGAATTCGAGAAAGGCTGGCGACCTTGTTTTTCATGTTAATTATCAACCCTGGAAATACCAGAATATCATCACAATCATTTACACCGGCTAGATGAATGGAAAGCACGTGCATCTGACCAAACAACCGGATACAGCAATACAACAGCAATACAAAACAAGCACCCAATGCCACATTTTCATCTGAGTTGTCTGAAAATTTGTTTAAATTTAGGGGCGGGACGTAGCTCAGTGGCACAGCGCTCGCCTGATGCGCGATCAATCCTGGATGGATTCCTGTCGGTGGGCCCATTGGGCTATTTCTCGTTTCAGCCAGTGCTCCACAACTGGTGTAATAAAGGCCGTGATATGTACTATCCTGTCTGTGGGATGGTACATATAAAAGATCCCTTGCTGCTAATCAAAAAGAGTATCCCATGAAGTGGCGACAGCGGGTTTCCTCTCTCAATATCTGCGTGGTCCTTAACCATATGTCCGACGCCATATAACTGTAAATAAAATGTGATGAGTGCTTTGTTAAATAAACATTTGCTTCTTAATTTTAAATTAAGTCTGTTCAGAATTTTTTTAGCTTCACATAGGTTTTACAGTTTATCATAGACAGAGGGAGAAGAGCGAATATTGTCCTACATGAAAAAAAAGAGTACACAAAATTGATTTTGGATTTGAAGATGTAGGTAGGCCACTTCACATAAACATGTCTACAAAATTCAACTTCACATTTGTGAAAGCTAACTGTTATATTACTCTAAGTCGCTACTGAAATCTTGTTGAAACGAGAAGTCTGTATAAAAGTTACAACACGGAAAAATAGACCTGAATAATTGATTTCTTGGATGACCAATACAGGTGTTCCCATCCTTACCTTCTTTCGATTAAACCCGAGCGCATTCTAACATACAATTACAGTTTAATAATAACAGCTAGGTGTCGTTACCAACAAATCTTAATGAGTCTGTAAGGTCCACCTTGCAAAAAACTGACAGTCGGGTGTATGTTCAGTAACTCTACATTAGAAGCGGCTCAGTACGTGCAGAATTTAAATTTCGTCAAATACGACAGGCAATTCAAAGCGTAAGGGACCGGCCTCGGTGGCGTAGTGGTTAATCCATCTGTCTACAGGCTGGTAGGTACTAGGTTCGGATCCCAGTCGAGGCATGGGATTTTTAATCCAGATACCGACTCCAAACCCTGAGTGAGTGCTCCGCAAGGCTCAATGGGTAGGTCTAAACCACTTGCACCGACCAGTGATCCATAACTGGTTCAACAAAGGCCATGGTTTGTGCTATCCTGCCTGTGGGAAAGGCAAATAAAAGATCCCTTGCTGCTAATCGGAAAGAGTAGCTCATGTAGTGGTGACAGCGGGTTTCCTCTCAAAATCTGTGTGGTCCTTAACCATATGTCTGACGCCATATAACCGTGAATAAAATGTGTTGAGTGCGTCGTTAAATAAAAACATTTCTTTCTTTCTTTTCAAAGCGTAAGGTAATCGAAATACCATAGCTATAATAATTTTCACCGGCTAGGTGAGTCTAGACCATATCTGAACACACAATCGGACGAAGAAGCAAGGAAATGTTTTATTTAACGACGCACACAACACATTTCATTTACGGTTATATGGCGTCGGAACTACCGGACGAAGACGCATTAGGGCCTTTGTATGTAACAAACACACAGCTTAGACACACCGAGATGGAAAATGAGGCCAGAACTATCGAGATCATTAAAGTCTACTACAGTACGTCTTCAATCGCTTGAAAAATTTGATCTCTAAAAGTGATGCGTTTGCCGAGACGAAATTGCAATAAAAGCTAGTTGCAAGTTATATAATAAACTCCGGAAACTTAAACTTCTAAAAGCTCCAAAAACATCCGTCCTAACTCGAGTGTCTTCTAATCACATAAAAACAGAATAGGGACAGAGCACACTCGAGCTATCTCAATCTGAGACGTGGGTTTTTTTGTGTGATTCTTATTGGCTTAGGTATTTTGTTATGAGCAACGTTTAGATTTTATCAAACGGAATAAGTGCTAGTTGCCATATTTAAATCGTAATATTAGATCTGAGACATGGTCGGAGTGAGTGTACCGGCCTCGATGGCGTCGTGGTTAGGCCATCGGTCAACAGGCTGGTAGGTACTGGGTTCGGATCCCAGTCGAGGTATGGGATTTTTAATCCAGATACCGACTCCAAACCGTGAGTGAGTGCTCCGCAAGGCTCAATGGGTAGGTGTAAACTACTTGCACCGACCAGTGATCCATAAATGGTTCAACAAAGGCCATGGTATGTACTATCCTGCCTGTGGGAAGCGCAAATAAAAGATCCCTTGCTGTTAATCGGAAAGAGTAGCCCATGAAGTGGCGACAGCGAGTTTCCTCTCAAAATCTGTGTGGTCCTTAACCATATGTCTGACCATATAACCGTAAATAAAATGTGTTGAGTGTGTCGTTAAATAAAACATTTCTTTCTTTTTTTCTTTCAAATAGCCGATGATTAATTAATCAATGTGCTCTAGTGGTGTCGTTAAACAAAACAAACTTTAACAAAAATTTGTTCGGAGGGGGTGGGGAGATGATCGTGGTTCATTGCTAGACCGGTTTTTACGCCTAAGGTATGACTGACGTGATTTGATAGAAGACGATAATCCATCTCCTGAGCACGCCACTGTAATTGCCCTGTGGGTTTACTATTTGTGAACTAGACGAGACATAATTAGCAGAAGGAAGCTAAGGTTTCTTTGTACATCTGGTAATAATCTGTTTCTGACATAGTACGCTATTTGTCCATTACGTTCGCATTACAAAGAGGAAGCTTCTCAAGTTGTGTTAATTTCTATTGTGAAAACTTTAAAGGGACATTCCTGAGTTTGCTGCATTGTAAGATGTTTCCGACTAATAAAATATTTCTACGATTAAACTTACATAATAAATATATTTTCTTGTTTAGAATATCAGTGTTTGTATATTCAATGTGTTTCTGGTCGTCTTAATATTTGTAAGAAGCCCAAACTGGATTTTGTCTTCAAATAATTTCGTACGTACGAAAAAAACTATATTTTAGGAAATAAAATGAAATTTAACCAAGTACAAATATTAGAACGATCAGAAACACGTTTAATATATAGCCACTAATATTGTATGCAGAAAAATATATTTGATATGTAATTACAATCGTTAAAAAGTCTGTTAGTCGATAACATCTAAAAAAATTGCAGCAAACTCAGGAATGTCCCTTCAATTGGACTGACATTCTAGTACTTTATTTCTATATTGAACGAAATCTTAGTGGTCGGGAATACAATAGGTGAGAAGGTGAATAACTGGTTGGCCTCTTAATCAGACACACACACACAATTGTTTAACGACACCACTAGAGCACATTGATTTATTAATCATCGGCTATTGGATGTAAAACATTTGATAATTTCGACTTATAATCTTAGAGAGGAAACCCGCTACAGTGTTCCATTAGCAGCAAGGGATGTTTTATATGCACCATCTCATAGACAGGATAGTACATATTACGGCCTCTGATGTACCAGTCGTGGTGCATTGGATGGAGCGAGAAATAGCCTAATCAGACACAAAGGTACAGAAAAATATTATGACAAAGTGTCAAACTGGATTATTGAAATGAATTGGGTAATACAATAAGACTGAAATGAGCTTTAAAAGGCTTGAAGTAATTGGGTCATCTTACAACACTACATAGTATTTCTGTGTAAAACGTATATACCTGCATATTTAAAATGAATGAATGAATGAATGAATGAATGAATTAATTAATTAATTAATTAATTAATGTTTAATGACACCCCAGCACGCCAAATACATCGGCTATTGTGTGTCAAACTGTGGTAAATGCAAACGTGAAGTTCTTTGAAACAGTAATTTTCACATCTAGTGACTGTATTGTGATATTCAATTTATTTTCCGGGTTTATAATCACCTACATACTACAAATCCTTAAATTTAGGAGCTGGCCTGTGTGAGTTTAATATTTCTCGCTAAATATGACGCTCAATTACAATTAGAACAACACATGCCAAGGGTAAAACATGGGTTGTGTACATAAAAATAATAAAACAACATAATATAATACTTTAGGGTACTGGCTTGCAAACCCCACCTCACACCACCCCCACCCCCTCTCCATCCCCGCCTCTCTCTCTCTCTCTCTCTCTCTCTCTCTCTCTCTCTCTCTCTCTCTCTCTCTCTCTCTCTCTCTCTCTAATCAATGTAGATATCCATTTATCTTTCTCTCACGCAAAAAAAACAACAACACACTTTCATCCTTTTCCATTCTATGAACGACGTACATAAATATTTAAAATAC
>NC_054708.1:53233629-53379029 GCF_016097555.1 Gigantopelta aegis | reverse complement strand
GGTTGTGAGGGTCATTTTCACTGAGGCGTGGCATGACGAAATTGCATCAAACAGTTCACTAATAGTGTTTTTCTGATTTCTTGACTTCTGAAGGCTGCACAGAGTGGCAATGATTTACAACTGAATGTCTGGCCATTTATGGTGAACACTAGACAGCATTTCTCCCGAACATTCCATGTTTCTTGCACAAAGCATGCAATCGCTGCAACAACTGCTTGGTTGCATTTCTTTGAGCTGTTTCTCTGGTTTACATCCATAAATCCATTCACAAATTTATTACTCCAAACAATCCATGTCACAATAACTTTTGCCTTTGAGTATATAAATAGTGTCATATAAATATAGAATACTAAACGAGTTTGCCTGTCATACCATTTTTATGAAAAGAGTGAACAGTTTTGGTATCTGACGAGCAAATGCGAGTCAGATACCAACACTGTTCACGAGTTTCATAAAAATGGTATGACGGGCAAGCTAGTTTAGTATTTTATTCATTAGAAACCAACTGCAAACAAGCCGCACAGAAGGTTGGAATTCAGGGGTTTTAGTCTGTTTATTTAAAGGTCAAAGTAAGTCGAAATCCAACAGAGACTCATATAGAGGTATCGCACTTTTATCTGTAATCTTTAAAGTTTTTGAAAGAGTGCTGGAAACGTTAATGCCAGAACTGAACTCTTCAGAAAGTTTTCCTAATATTCACCAATGTGGTTTTCAGAAAGGCCTTTCTAGCAATGACACTTCGTTCATTCTACAAGAAACTATCAATCACTATAAAGAAAGAGGCGATGGAGTAATTGTTACATTTCTAGATAGTGCTAAAGCCTTTGATACTGTCTGGCAATCTGGTCTCTTGTGGAAACTTTCTGAAACTGGTATATCCCCCAAAGTCTGGCTTACTTTAGAAGCAATTTATTCAAACTGTAAACTACAGGTCTTAGTAAACAATAGTTTTTCTTCACACTTTCCTTTGAAAAGAGGATTGTGTCAAGGAAGCATACTATCCCCCAAATTGTATGTATTGTTTATTACTGAATTTCTGAATATTTTAACTCAATCTAACAAAGGTGCAATGATCCTGGATACTCAAGTTTCTTGCCCAACTCAAGCAGATGACATCTCTATTATTTTTCCTACTCCAAGTGACATGAAAAATATGGTTTCAATATGTGAGCGATATAGCGCTAAATGGCGTTTTACATTATCTGCTTCTAACACACAAGTTGCTGACTTCTGTAAGGATCCGGATATAAAACTTATTCTGTATGGAAAGGAACTGCCATGTTCAACAACTATAAAACATGTTGACATTAAATTACAAAGGTCTTTAAATAATTGGGACAGAACACTCGAGACTTGCAAAACTATAAAATCCACCGCCATGTCTCTAGTTCAGGCTGGTTGTCACTGCCGTGGAATTAATCATGTAACTAGCGTCAAGCTAGTTTGTTCGCTATGCCTATCAAAAGCCTTGTACTGTAGTGAATTATGGAATAATTTAAATACAAATGAACTATTTGCGTTAGAAAGAGCATATAGATTTGTAATAAAGATTATCCAGGGTCTTCCTAAAAGAACACGAACCGATTTTTGTCTTGGACTTCTTGGCAGTATATCCCTTGCAGGACATATAGATAGAAACAAATTATACTATTTAGGACATCTTTTGCGATGCCCCGTGTGGACTCTGGCTTACAAAATAGCAATCACTCGACTACTAAGTTTTAAAAATTAGTGTGTGCGTTCAAATATTGGCTTTGCAGCGGATATATACACAATTCTTCGTAAATATAATCTACTGCATCACTTCAACGAATTTTTTCTAACATCAGTATTCCCTAGGAAGCATATTTGGAATATAATTGTAAGAAAACATGTTTTAGAATTTGAGGAAACTAACTGGCAGTTACCAGTTTCTTTAAACCCCGATACAACACATTTTCTAAAAATTCATGCCAATCTCGAAGTGCATAGAGCTTGGTCAGTTGCACGGTCAAATCCATCACTAAAGGAGCAAGCAAATCACTTGATAAATATATGTGCTACATGGAGGCCAAACTCAGTACAAGGTATTTGTATGTTATGTACTAGTAACTAGTCTGATCTTTTTACACACGTCATGACTAGTTGTTCATACTTAACAACAACCAGAGATACATTCTGGACAACACTTCTTGATATCTGTCCTATTGACCTCAGTGTAGAATTACATAACTGCCCTGATGATATTTTTATTACAAAACTCCTGTCCTGCAAACCTCCAATAAATATTGACGATGAATCATCTATGTTATACAGTGAAACTGTCATACACTTCATTTATAAAATAACGCAGACATATTACGTTAACAATATGAAGACCAATATACTGTACAGTCGTGACTGTTTGTTCTTGTGCAAATGTGCAGATCTTTATAGCGGTGTGTGTGTGTGTGTGTGTGTGTGTGTGTGTGTGAGAGAGAGAGAGAGAGAGAGAGAGAGAGAGAGAGAGAGAGAGAGAGAGAGAGAGAGAGAGAGAGAGAGAGAGAATGGCAGGGTGGCGAATGAATTTATATGAGCGTAATTGCGTGATTCTGATCAACCAACAACCTGTTTCATGTACTTCTCTCACCATGCGTTTATTCCCATGCCACTGTATATTACGTATCATGCATTTTGTATTAAGTACTATGTATTATCCATTAATCATTGTGCATTGTCTTTTATGTATTATGTATGTATGATAATCTGTACTGTTCTATATATATATATATATATATATATATATATATATATATATATATATATATATATGTATGTATGTATGTATGTATGTATGTATGTATGTCGAGGTTGACTGTTACATACATAGATATTAACGCACTGGCGCAGGAGATAATTAAATCCTTTCTGGCCTCACAAATTGTCCCATGCCGTTGCTGGGATTCGAACCCGTGGCACCGAATCGCCCGCAAATTGCAAGACTAACCACGATACGCTTTGAGCTATCGAAGCTTCCATAAAAAGGAAGTTCTTTAACTCAACCATATGCATGGGGCCTACAATCTACGCGGTCGATCCCGCTTATGTGCATGAAACAGTGGGCAGACCTGGCACTGGCTAGTATGTATTGATGTATGAATATCTATATATTGTATATATGTCGAGGTTGACTGTTACATACATAGATATTAACGCACTGGCGCAGGGGATAATTAAATCCTGTCTAGCCTCACAAATTGTCCCATGCCGTTGCTGGGACTCGAACCTGTGGCACCGAATCGCCCGCAAATTGCAAGACTAACCACGATACGCTTTGAGCTATCGAAGCTTCCATAAAAAGGAAGTTCTTTAACTCAACCATATGCATGGGGCCTACAATCTACGCGGTCGATCCAGCTTACGTGCATGAAACAGTGTATGTATGTATGTATGTATGTATGTATGTATGTATATATATATATATATATATTCAACACAGGCGATGGCACAAACTATGTATACGAACGTACCAGGAGTGAACAGTGTTCAGTGCGCACCTCAGTTCCCTCAACAATACACACAGCCGCCGACGAGTACGCCTGGACCGTCAACAAACAACTTACTCTATGAGATAATTCAGCGATTAGATCGAATGGACGCGAAAATTACACGAGTGGAGTCGCGCTTGCAGTCTTTAGAACTTATTGAAGGGAAGCTGAGCCAGCTTACAAGCAAAGTCACTGTGATAGAAAGCAGCGTGTGTTTACTGAAAACAACTGTAGACTCTCTCCAATCTGATTAAAATTAGCTCTACTGGGTCTACTCTGGTAGATCTAACAGCACTGCGTGGACTCCCATGTCCAGGTAACATTTCATCTATAAATAACAATTCAAATATCGACCAAGTACACTTCGCCGTTTATAACGTTATTCTGGAGGATACAAATTCTAAAAATATCGGGCGAGACTATTTATGTAATAGGCGAACTTGTTCGTCTATTTCAACATTAAAAATCAGGGGGGAAAGTGCAGTAATAATCGGATCTGCAAATGAGATCAATGAGAGACGATTTACTGTTTTTCAATTTAAGTGAGTCAGAGGAAGAAGACTGTGAAGAAATTGTTAAGACATTGTGTAAGGATAAACTGTAGTTGGGCAATGTCGACCAAATCCAGTTTGATAGAGTGCATCGTTTGGGTAGGAAAAAGTCGAATGCCGTTCGATCCATAGTTGCGAAATTTTCTTTCTTCAAGGATCGTGAACGAATCCGGAATGCAGCTAAGAATCTACAGGGCAGCGGAACTGGCATTGGGGAGCAGTTACCGCGAGAGGTGCAGGAGCGTCGGAGAAGACTTGTTCCGTTATTAAGAAGACTACGCGAGGTAGGAAGGAACGTCAAGCTCAGTGCTAACAAGTTATTCGTGGATGGTCACCTGTACAACGGCCCCGAGTGCCATGAATAGGACACCGAGGAGGAGTATGTCTCGTTTTTATTGTTCAGCTGTGAAGGACTGAGACAAAAACTGTGTGATCCTGATTTTATTTCTTTTCTTTGTAAATATGACATTATACTGTTAACAGAAACTTGGTTAAGTAAAAAGGACTCACCACAATTAGATAACTATCGTAGTATTCATTGTCCTAGATTAATCCAAAACAAGCGAGCTAAAAGAAGTAGTGGCGGTATTTTTGTTTATTATAAGTCTAGATTGCATTGCAGAATTTCTGTAATTCCTCCAAGTAACTCACGATTCCATGACATTTTAAAAGAAAATGATGAATTTGATTATTTTAACCAACTACAAGATGATATTGCACGTTTCTCGCAGAAAGGCTCAGTTTTTATTTGTGGTGATATGAATTCTAGAACAGGAAAAGAAGATGATTTTATTACACATACTATGTTAGATAGATATATCGATTGTATTCCTAGTAGTGACGATGTTTCGACAAGTAAATGCTTTCGGTAGACGATTAATACAGCTTTGTAAACAAACACATCTTAAGATTGTAAACGGTCGGATTGGAAATGATAAAGGAATTGGGAAGTTCACATATTACAACCACAAGAAAGGCGCGAATACAATAGATCTTTTATTAACATCCTCTGAGAGCATGGAAAAAGTTAAGAATTTTAATGTGGATAATCTAACAGAATTCTCCACACACACGACAGTTATGTTTAGTTTACAATTAAGTAATAAGCAATCCTATCTCCCTACTAAAACTGTTACTTTCAATATTTCTTATAATGTATCCCAAGCGGAAGAATTGAGGCTTGCTATACAAGAAAAATCAGATATCATGTCTCAGCTTGTATGTCAATATTAATACATTTATTACACGTTTGTCGGATATACTGTATCAAGTAACGTATAGTGTTGCTGGCAGAACCTATGTGACTGTAGATAGCAGTGATCCGTTACAGGATAATACAAGGAAAGCTCGTTGGTTTAATAACGACTGTTTAAAAGCTAGAACTGATTTCAGAAAAGCAGCAGAGAAATATTCACGAATTCGGTGTGACGAAGAAGCAAAAGCAAATATGATGGAGAAGAGACGATTATACAACAAAACAAAGCGTCGAGCAAAACTGTTGTATAACAAGCAAGAACAAACCCTCTTGTGTAACTTAGCAACATCTTGTCCACGACAGTTTTGGAGAAGAATAAAACGTGGTAAACAACGCAATTAAAGAGATAACGTTGAAAAGATAAATTGTAAATTTACATATGGTACAGTTTTTTTAAAGAGAGATGTTGAAAAGCTAAATCGTAAATTTACATCTGGTATAGTTTTTTAAAGACAGACGTTGAAAAGATAAATCGTAAATTTACATCTGGTACAGCTTTTAAAAGATAGATCCCGTTGAAAAGACAAATCGTAAATTTACATCTGGTACAGTTTTTTAAAGACAGATCACGTTGAAAAGACAAATCGTGAATTTACATTTGGTACAGTTTTTTAAAGACAGAAAGAAAGAAAGAAAGAAATGTTTTATTTAACGACGCACTCAACACATTTTATTTACGGTTATATGGCGTCAGACATATGGTTAAGGACCACACAGATTTTGAGAGGAAACCCGCTGTCGTCACTACATGGGCTACTCTTCCGATTAGCAGCAAGGGATCTTTTATTTGCGCTTCCCACAGGCAGGATAGCACAAACCATGGCCTTTGTTGAACCAGTTATGGATCACTGGTCGGTGCAAGTGTTTTACACCTACCCATTGAGCCTTGCGAGGCACTCACTCAGGGTTTTGAGTCGGTATCTGGATTAAACATCTCATGCCTCGACTGGGATCCGAACCCAGTACCTACCAGCCTGCAGACTGGTGGCCTGCCACGACGCCACCGAGGCCGGTTTTAAAGACAGATAACGTTGAAAAGATAAATCGTAAATTTACATCTAGCACAGCTTTTTAAAGAGAGATCACGATGAAAAGACAAATCATATGTGTACATCTGATACACACAATTTTTAAGGCTGATCACCAGGAAAACACAAATCAGTCTCGAAAGTGTTAAAAAGACTATCTCTAGTGTTCAGCCATTATTAAGATGTCCCCTGCGCGTGCTGTAACCTCACCGTGGTGCAGGGGTGTAACATTATCTTTGAGAATGGCCAATACAGCACAAATTGAAGTTTAGAGTAAAATTCGGTGTCCGTAAAATGCTGTGATATTTGTATTTGTATTTTTGGCACAGTTCTTTACACTGTTTTTGTTTAAACCTTGAATTTTTATATTGATGTTGATCATCACTTTATTTATTTGCATTACCATAGTTTAACACCCAATAGCCGATGTATTTTTCGTGCTGGGGTGTCGTTAAACATTCATTCATTCATTCATTCATTCATTTATTAAGATGTTTCATACAAACACGGCGTTTCGAACGGTTAAAATTACGTATTAAATACAATTTCCTGTACTGCCTTATTTTTCGTGCTGAGGTGTCGTTAAACATTCATTCATGTTTGTATTGCTACAAAGAGGACTACCACTCCCAGACTAATATACTAAATCAAAACTAGCACCGGGCAGAGCTCATTAGAATAAGTACAGCTGTGATGACATGCACTCATGAATCACTGTCACAACAGTGATAATATCAGGTGTTCGCGAAAGCTGTGCATATCCTGTCCCATTATATGATCTTGCAATGGTTGACAGATGTGTCAAAACATCCATTTTTAAAGACAATTTCCGTCTTTAAAGCTATTTTTCGTGCTGGGGTGTCGTTAAACTTCTGTTTTGTCTTTAAAGCTGTAACAGGGTGGGTTTTTTATAAATGACCCACTCGGGAACTGACAGTCCACCAGCAGAAACATAGACCCAGTAAAATATAATATTTAAAAACACAAATAAGTCTAACACTACTTAGTTTCAGAATATTATATCTAATTATTAATCTATATTTCTTTCCATGTGCTATTATAAAATCATATGCTGGTTCGAATCTGATAAGATTTTATTTACCTCTGGCTGTATATTTATAATCCGTTTAAGTCAATAGGGGACCCGATATAACTCTGTAACTATAATGTTAAAACACATGTTTGAAAAATACTATTACTTTTAAACCCACACCAATTCCAATAACATTTTAACTATAAAAATTAAATAAAAAATTAAATAAAAACGTTCTTAATAAAGTTACCATCAAATGGTATTGATTAAAATCTCATTTTCAAAACAGGGTAAAGAAATGCTGGAACAGCCAAAGCAGGTTGTTTCATCTGAATCATTACTGGTAATCACGATAATGCTGTCCACAGACTAAAGGTAGAACTGTACAGGCAATTGTTTTACCATCCCTGCGTCAATATGTGAGCTTTAATTAATGGAATTGATGGATATTTGTTAAGTATCGTTTTTATTTCCACTGACAGATTTTGAAAAAAATATATTCGAGTTGCCATGACTTTAAAAACTTGCCTTTTAAAAGTGACGAGAGACAATTACTTCTGGGAAATACAGCGTATTTATCTAACGAAGTAGAGTTTTAACTGTTATATATTTATTTAATTGGGCGTTTCAAATGTTTCTGCTTCCATATATATTCACCTACTTAAAGGTCCAGGCTTATCGAAAACATAATTCACTATTGTTTGGTATCTACGTATATCTTTTACAATATATATGAAATATCAATAAAACAAATTCCAAAACATTTACCCGTTTTTAATATATTCGCAATAAAAAGTCGCGTTTTCCCCATCACTGGCCAAAACACCTCTGACTCCACGAGCTAAGTCACGTGACGCTGTGATGCGCTATGCGGCATACTATGAACGCGTTATTGTACACAGCCATTCACGCCTGACCTGAACTGACCTTTTCACACATTTGATTTTAGGTGCGAGTGCGAATAATTTTAACATGCTCATATGCTACTAGAGTTTCGAGCATGTCCGTCCCGGGGCCTGTCTCTGGATAGCCAGTGACTTGCTCCGGGACAGAACAAAATTAAGGGGATAATTTTGAAATTTACATCCAAAAATTAAATAGTGGGCCTTTAAAATTTTGATGCACATCTCCAATTAATATAATTAATAAAGAAAATTCTACTCATTAAATTTGGTCGCTAGATTAGATCGGGCGGTCAAAAAGAAATTAGATAACACGCCTGATTTGGGATTAGGGGGAGAAGGGGTTGAAAATTGACAGAATTTTGAAAATAGCAATTAGTAAAAGAAATTAGTAGGATTAAAATTAGAAAGAAAAAAGTTACAAGTCAAAAATAATTGAATTGACTGCTCGGTCGAATATTTATATAATTTGGAGCATTTTAGAAGGACAGTCCAAAAATAAATAAGAGAAAGAAGAGAGGATCGGACTATGTAATAATATGTTTAAAAAAAAAGAAGTAATTTCGACATAAAATTTTGAACGAAGGTCTAAAAGTTTAAAGTCCGATCTATATGGTCCAGGTAAAGGGGGGGGGGGGGGTAAGTTTGAGGTGGGCGGAATCTGGAATACGAATTTAGTAGTTAGGTCAAAGACGGAAGACCAAAATGTGCTACAAAAATTTAAGTCCCAACAATAAAATTAAGAGTGCTCGACCGAAAAGGTTTTAAGGTGATTTGAGCAATTTAGACGGGCTGCCAAAATAAACTGCGTTGGACTGTTTACAAAAAACAAAAAACCACCATAAAAAAAAGTCCAACTAAGCCCTAAAAAGAAAGTACATATCCTAGGAGAGGGTGCGCAGCGGAACTCATGGCGAGTTGATGGGATGATCGGTTCGGAACTTCGGGAAGAAGTGAGGCAGGTCGATGTAGCACTCTCCCCGAAGTATTGCTGAGTAGCCTTCAGTATCAGCTTGAACTGGAACTGGTACCGCCCTTGACCAGTTGGTGTTGGTCTCCATCTCTTGGTGACGAAGGGGCCTAGTAGCTGAGAGGTCGCAGTGAACTCCCCCTTCACACAGTCGCGGTACCCTGCAACCGCTGTCGCAACAACTCGTGGAGACGCCGGTGGATTGGTTGGTGCGGGCGACACTTTTCCTGTTTCCATCGGCGTTGGTGCTGCAGTGGGAGGGGCCGCCACTGCCGGTTTAGCCGACAGCTTTGACTCCCCTTTTGCCTCTACTGGCGTCTGCTGCTTCTGAGTAGTGTGTGTGTGTGTGGGTGGGGGGGGGGGGGGGGGGCAACGCAGAAGGGGCCGCCGCCGGCAGTTTAACTGCCGGTTTTGGTGCCCCCTGAACCGCTCCTGCCGGTCTCGTCTTCTTCTGTGAAGCAGGAGGGACCGCCCCTGGCGGTTGAGTTGCCCGGTTTGGTCCCCCCTGAGCTGCCGTGGGACGCCGTCTCCTCCTACTTTCCGATCTATTCTGTTTATTGTCACCATAATACAAGGTGACAATAGCCGTGCTCCCATTGTCTTCAACACGATACTTGGCCAAGCAGCCAAGCTCGTGCACCACAGCCCCAAGGGTGGAGGGGAGAGAAACCTTGACGTTTGATAAACACAACCGCATTTTGCGCTGTCTCGAGTAGGAATGTTTGATTTGGAACGCGTTTTTTTAAAACGCGAAAATTTTATTTGCCCCTATCCAATACTTCATAACATCGTTTATATAACATATTTGCCTCTGGGTGGTATTTTTACCACTGGGGTAACAGATTTGCTCCACCTCATAACTTGGGGCAAATTACCACTTAGGATATGTTTACCCCAGGGGGTAAATGCGTTTACATGACAACATTTACCTCCTATAGGTATTTTTGCCCCAGACGGTAAATTTGCCCCAGGGGTATATAGGTGCATGTAAACAGGGCTTAATAGTGATGGCCTCCAAAACCACACAGACATATATCATTGCTGGAGAGCTTTGTTTATAACAATATCAAATATGCTTTCTTTATTACCATTGATGTTAATTAACTGTTCCAACCAGTATTGTCAAGTGAAAATCATTTAATCTACTTAATAGTGATGGCCTCCAAAGCCACACAGAGAAATATATCATTGCCAGTGAGCTTTGTTTATAACAACATCAAATATGTTTTCTTTATTACCATTGATGTTAATTAACTGTTCTAACTGATATTGTTAAGTGAAAATCATTTAATCTACTTGATAGTGATGGTCTCCAAAACCATGGCTTTGATCAAAAGCCGGTAAGACTACATGTGGCATTGTGTGTATATACAGAATAGGATTAGGCTTGATTAATAAGCATCAAAGGATGCAATTAATAATTTCACATCTGATTAATCTCTTCTACATGGAAATCATCACTAGTAACCGAGGTTGTCCAAAGCTTTGCTATGAAGGATATTCTTACACCCAAGAAGCGAGTACGTCGCCACACCAAACAACTACAGGAACGTTTGGTCACGATGTGCAACCAGTACGTTGCTGGTGAGAAGTGTCTACAAACCACCCTGAAGGGCATAGGCCACTGCATCAGGATCAAGTGAAAATAATGTTTTGTCTTTGTGTTCTATAATACAATATTGATTGTTAATGTTGTTCTATGATCCAGTATTTAAGAAACTATTGTTTTATAAAATATGGAATATGTATTATTGTTGTTTCGCATTAAAAGGGGAAAATGTCCGGGGGGGGGGGGGGGGGCGCAAATGACGTATGGGGTAACTGTCCGGGGGGCAAATGACCTAGGGGTAAATGTCTGGGGGGCAAAGGTTGGGGGGGGGGGGCGGCAAATGACATGGATCCTAATGGAAAGGACCATCACGATGGGATAGGATCTGCAGTGACCACATCATCCCTGGGGATTACGACAATTATTTAAGGTGGTCGATAAGTATGACACTTATTTTATTTTATTTTTTTTAAACATATTTGTTCCAAGCCTATATCCCAACCGGCACATGTTCTATGATTGCGCATGGTACACCAAGCAAGAAACCACGACGAGCACCATTTAAACTAGAGTTCAAAAGGGTGAGGGGAGGGGCGGGGAGGGTACCAGTGCAGGGGCGGCAGTGTAAAAAATAGTGGTACGGCTCGAGGTTGCCAGACTTTTCTTTCAAATTCAGTTGTGAAGGACATTTTCACAGATACAACAAATATAACCCACAAAAGTGCCTCTTTAAAAAGTGGTACGGCCATGCGTCGCCCCTGTAGTGGCATATGTAGGGGGCTCACGGGAACACGCCCCCACCCCATGAAACGTTTTTTTTAAACTATTAAATTTTATAAAATCATACATACACATGGATATATATAGTGTGGGTTGCCCCCCCCCCCCCCCCCCACCCCCCCCCCCCCCCCCCCCCCCCCCCATCCCAATATAGCATCCTGCCTACGCTAGTGGAAGGTACCAAGTCCTGAACGATAAAAAATATGGTGCCATTAGAGTAGATGTACAGATGTGATAAGACCAGAATGTTCAAACTATCGTCCGTTAAAAATCAGCTCTTTCTCGAAATATCATTCTCTGCTGTTGGCATGTTGACCTACTAACAGAATGAATGGAATCCGCCGCATGCTACGTCACATGTCTGATGCGGGTCAAATCGACCGAGCAGTGGGTTTTTTCCCCAATCGTTTTACAAAAAGTTACTTTATTGATAATTGGGATGGTATTTTTGGTTTTTATTTTCAATACTGCAATGTTTATGTATTTTTTAAATATATATACTGTGTATTAATAATGTGCCATAAGCCTGGACCTTTAAGTTTGAATATACACCAGCCTATCAGCAACGTATATTGATCTCACCAAAATATATAAAAGGTCGATTCTTGGCTTCTCATATTACAATCAACAACAACACAAAACCATCGAGGTAAGTTTTCAAAACCTTTTTTTTTATTCCACTGCAATAGATCATGTTTACTAATGAATTTTTTTTATACATGTTAATATTGATAACTAAAAGATGCGGGTAAAATTAGCTTTATATTATTTAGCATTATTTAGGAAATAATTGTTTTCTTCTCATTTCAATTTAAAAAAAAATAATAATTGTAATTATAAATAATTTCGGCAATACACCAGCCATGTTGTTAATGTGCATTTAATAACAGACGTCTGCGTTAAATGTGGTTTTAGTCGAGAATAAAATTGTACAATTTTCAGTTATTAGAAGAGTTAGAGAAATGTTGGGGTGTATATTATATACACATGATGATGATGATGATGATAACTAGTTTAACGTGCCCATATACCACTAGGGTTTCGAACACGCCCATCCCGAGTCCGACCTCCGATAAGATCGGTGGCCTGACTCGGGATGGAGGGGGGGGGGGGGGGGGGGGGGGCGTTGAAAATGGGCAGAATTTTGAAAATAGCAATTAGTAAATATACACAGCAGTTTTGTTCTAATTTAACAAACCTACCCACAAAATTGCATACTTATATCAGACATGCAAATATTATTTAATTCTATTAGATTTGTTGTGTTAATTCACCACCATTTCCTCCACGGCAGTGCACAGTGTAGGCATGTACTGTCATATTCAAAGAGATACCCCAGATTGCAGTAATTTTATCACCATTCCACTAAGTATTTAATGTATTTTTTACAAGGATCCAACCAGTTATTCCGCGTAAACCATATGCACTGTTTAGCTGCAAAATGTCCCTTTGTGCTCATTGTGTTTAGAACTACAGTGGACTCTGTCTAAACCGGACTCACTTCGTACCATCGAAATAGTCCGGTTTACATAGAGGACCGGTTTAGACAGAGTTCATCCAGAGTTATGGTTCTTGAATGATCGACAACTCGCGATCAACAATGACATTTGAACCCATGGATGGTTGGAAAACACAGTCATACAAGCCAGACTTGCAATCGATTATTTCACAGACATAAAAAAATATACTTAAAGAGACATTCCTGAGTTTGCTGCAATTTTTAAGATGTTATCGACTAACAGAGACTTTTTAACGATTGTAATTACATTTTTTTGCATAAAATATTAGTGGCAGAACTTTAAACGTGTTTCTGGTCGTTCTAATATTTGTACTAGGTTAAATTTCATTTTATTTCCTAAAACATTATTTATTCGTACGTACGAATTCAAATTTGTGTTCTAAATCTTTCTGTTTTGACTATGGATTGTATTAATTAGACTTTAGTTTCTAACGAAAGTTGAATACGTTGCCGTTTTTTGGGTCGCTCCGCCATTATAAATGAAATAAGACAACACAAAATACACACACACACACTAATAATAATCCGATTGATCTAACGGCCTATCGCAATAAGAGTAAACTTCACACGAGTGCGATTACATTTTGTATTTGATCTTGCGACGGCGTCTTGTTTACGCGGCAACTGACTATCATTGTTCAATTAATTAAGCAGCCCGTCATTCAGTCAAATCCCAATCCGGTGTAGACAGAGGTAATTAATACATGAATGGTTCTTTTGTTCTTGATTTTTGATCCGGAGTCCGGAGTAAACAGATTGGTTCACTCCCATAAGACAGACGTCCCATAAGGCAGACATGCCATTTGATAGACAAAACTCTTTATTGGGTTATGTAATGTATCCTGTACACCCCTGACTGCGTTAATGGTATTGCTCCAATCTGCTCAGCAAGCTATGCTGCAGTGCAACAGCAGTCTTAATTAATGAGCTGATTTCATGCAAACAACAGCGAGAGCTTAATTGTAATCTGGTAAATGCAATTAATAAATGTAAAGATACAGTGCTTGGTGGATTTTCCACTGCAATATCTCCATTCAATTAATTTCACTTCAGATTGACAATGTTTTGTTTTTATATCAATGATTACCGCACAGTTATGACAGTACCTATTTAAAAAAAATTGTTATATCTACCAATTCCACACAGGCAACTAGGAGAAGTTAATTGTAATCTGCTAAACAGAATTAACAAATGTAAAGATACTGTGTTTTATGATGTCCGTGTTTTTAGAGTTTAGCAACATCCGTATACAATTCATTTCACTTCAGATAGACATTGTTTGTATATCAATGAGTATTATGTCTCTGACGACCAATGTCTTGTATTTCATTGACCATACATTTAAACCATAGCTAAGCACAGAGATAACATAAAAGTTCTTATATATTAACTGCATGTAGCTACCAAAAACAGTCATTCAATTTTTTAGTCATGGCTGGTCTTAGAAGGATAGAATTTGTTCAATCACAAAAAGGTTCACCACAAGTAATATTGGATGGATTTTTATTTGCAAAGAATCGCACCAGAGGGGAAAGTGTTCACTGGAGATGCGTGACAAAAACGTGTACCGGGAAATGCACCACTGTCGGCGAATTTGTACGGAACACATCGGAACACAACCATCTTCCAAGTGATCCGAATGTTGCTCGGTTTATCAGCATACTACGGAAGCGAGCAAGAGAAGAAACAACACCTATGCAGCAAATATACAATGATGAGGTTGCAAAGCAAGCATTAGAAACTGTTCCTCATTTGCCTTCCTTTCCCAGTATGAGCAGTGCACTGTACAGACAGAGACGAGTTCTGATACCTGCCCTACCACAGACTAGAGCCGATGTCATCCTAGAAGAACCATGGACACAGACAAATGACGGAAGACGCTACCTGTTATTTAGCGATGGAAATGAAGATAACATGCTTGTGTTCTCTACAGATGAGCAAATCGTAGCTCTACAGGCTGCAGAATCCATTTTTATGGACGGAACTTTCTCTTCTTGTCCAGCATTGTGGAACCAATTATACATCATCCATGCTATGGACGGAACCATTATGTATCCCCTTGTGTTTGCTCTTCTTCCCGATAAACAGAGGATAACATACATTAGACTGTTCAGTTTGTTGAAAAATGAAGTTCAACAATTATTAAACCAACCCCTTGCTCCAAGTAAAGTTCAGACTGATTTTGAGATGGCTGCAATCCAGGCAGTTGAGACGGAGTTTCCGCAAGCTGAAGTAAAAGGGTGCTTTTTTCACTTTACACAGGCCATTTGGAGGAAAACTCAAGAACTGGGTCTTGCTGTTTTGTACAAAGAAGATCCAGCTGTACAGACATGGATTCGGAGGGCTGCTGGACTACCACTTTTGCCCATTGCACAAGTACAGGATGCATGGTTAGAAGCCATGAATGACGGACCTGATGTTCCACAGGCGGAGGCATTTAATGATTATGTTGTTTTAACATGGGTAGACGATGACTCCAGATTCCCTTTGATTGTATGGAACCATCATCTGACCACTGGCCCAAGAACAAATAATAATCTGGAGGGATTTCATTCCAGAATGAATCGTTCAATCCAAGTTCATCATCCAAACATATACCGATTTGTAGAATTAATCAAAGGAATACAGACCTCCGAACGTGCTAAATTGAGACAGATAAACTTTGGAGCTGCCCCACCACCAAGAAAGAGAGTGTATAAGCAGAATGAAAATAGAATCGTGAGATTGAAGGCGCAACTAACCCTTGAACAGAAAACGCCCATTCAGTTCTTGGATGCCGTTGGACATCTGTTAAAATTAGTATAAATTGTGGAACAGACAGAAAATTGAAACGTGAGACATGTTAAAATGTGTATTCCGGGTATATGTATGTGTATAAATAAATCTAATTTTATATAATTTTGTTATGTGTTTTGTATTTAATTGTATCCGACTATTCCATTATTTACTACATGTATTATTCAAGGTAAACGGCAGGTAATTAGTAATGGGTCTTGTGTTGTTTTAACGCGTCTGCGTTATGGGACGTCTGTCTTATGGGAGGACACCGACAGATTACGGATTAGGCAGAGATTTATACCTAAGAAATAAACGGTAGCTGGACGGGGCGTTAGAAATGGACCGGTTTACGCAGAGATCCGGATTACACAGAATCCGGTTTAGACAGAGTCCACTGTATATCAAGAAGTCTCTTTTAGAACATTAGCTCTCCACCAAAAGGTATTTTGGACATCATTTTAATACTGTATTATTAACACGGGGCGGGACGTAGACCAGAGGTAAAGCGCTTGTCTGAAGCGCGGTCGGTGTGGGATTGAATAGAGCTTAAACTGTCCGAGAAAATTACACTGTTGGGATATTGTTAATTTTAATCCAGACAAGAGCTTGTTGTATAGCTGTGAGTTCAGCTGTGTAGACTGATAAATTGTCCCATAAGTGGGCGTACTTAACTACTTTGGCATGTCTGGATATTTTTTCTTCTACCACATTTAATCTACCCTGCCGTTATCTGGGTTTTTTAGATCCATCGGTGTAGATATGGATGTGATCTGGGTAATTTTCATTTGCAGCGGCTTCGAAAAGAATTTTTTAAATGGTGGAAAAGGTGTTTTATCAGTAGCTTGTTTAATTAGAAATGGAGCATGACAGTTTATCGGCGACATGGTGGATTGCCACTGGTATATTGTCTGTACCTGTTTCTATTTCAATTTTGTTGGCCTGCGTCGCAAAAGAATCATTAAGTTTAAGATTAGTTTTAGAGATTTGAACTACACGGATTTCAGTGGGCATAAGGGCATAAGGGCATAATTCGTAGCGAATGAATTTTTAGATTGTATTTTAGAAGTTGGAGTTTGCGGCGGTATTCTAGCGGCATGATGTTAAATTCTACTTCTAAACTTTTAGCGTTAGTATTATTTGGTACTCTGGCTATGATCCTAAGGGCTTTATTTTGAATTACGTTTAGTTTTTGTAGTAGCTGTGGGGAGGCGCAGCTGTAGGCTTGAGCACCATAGTCTATTTTAGACAGGATGCATGCATTGTATACCATAAGCATTGCCTCAGTTTGCGCTCCCCAGCTAGTACCTGCAATAGCCCTGAGTAAGTTAAGAGTACTTGTTGAACTTTTGATTATGTTATTTACGTGAGCTTTAAAGGTTAATTTAGAGTCAAAGGTTACAGCTAAAGATTTAAATTCAGAGACTCGTGGTAGGATGTTATTGCCTGATTTCAGCTGAGTACTATCAGATTTAACATTGGTTTTATTAAAAAGCATATCGACTGTCTTGGTTGCTGAGAGCTTAATACCCCAGTCTAAAGCCCATTTATTTAATCTATCTAAGTCAGCCTGCATTAGTTTAATTAGATGAGAAGTCTTCCTGCTATGTGGTGATTGTCCTAATTTTTCTTTATCATTAAGGGCTACAGTAATATCATTAATGAAGATGTTAAATAATGTTGGAGAAATTACTGAACCATGAGGAATACCATTTATAATATCTGTTTTATCTAAAAATTGCCCATTAACCCTAACAGAAATAGATTGGTTATGAATAAAATTATTGATGAAATTAAACATGTTACCTTTTATTCCCATATCATTAAGTTTAGTTAGTTGGCCCAGGCGCCACATCATGTCAAATGCTGTTTCAATATCTACAAATACTGCACAGACTTTATTTGATTTACGAAAGGCATCGTTAACAGAATTTTGTAGCCTAACTACTTGATCTATGGTAGAGTGTTTAGTTCTGAAGCCGCTTTGGACGTTAGTTATTAAATTATTCTCCATTAGGTAATTATTTAGACGTTTATTGGCAATGGTTTCTAATGTGTTGCACATGTGCGACGTGAGTGTGATCGGTCTGTAGCTGTTCGGGAGAGAGTGGTGTTTCCCCGCCTTAGGAAGGCTGAAGCATTCAGCGTGTTTCCTACCTGCGGGTATTTGTCCCTCACTCCAAATTCTATTGAACAGCGACAGCACGACCTCCGGCAGCGTCGGGCATGTGTTTAAGTAAAGTATATCTAATGTTATCAGAGCCAGTAGCAGTACTTTTTTGTTGTTGTTGCTTTAAGTGCTGTTTTAAGTTCTAGAAGTGTTAGAATTTGATTATATTCTATGCGACTTTCATTTGATTGACCGGCCTCGGTAGCGTCGTGGTTAGGCCATCGGTCTACAGGCTGGTAGATACTGGGTTCGGATCTCAGTCGAGGCATGGGATTTTTAATCCAGATACCGACTCCAAACCCTGAGTGAGTGCTCCGCAAGGCTCAGTGGGTAGGTGTAAACCACTTGCACCGACCAGTGATCCATAACTGGTTCAACAAAGGCCATGGTTTGTGCTATCCTGCCTGTGGGAAGCGCAAATAAAAGATCCCTTGCTGCTAATCGGAAAGAGTAGCCCATTAAGTGGCGACAACGGGTTTCCTCTCAAAATCTGTGTGGTCCTTAACCATATGTCTGACGCCATATAACCGTAAATAAAAATGTGTTGAGTGCGTCGTTAAATAAAGCATTTCTTTCTTTCTTTCTTTCATTTGATTGGTTTTTGGCTGTAGTAGCATTAGTTGGGAGAGAGTTAGTTTCTTTCATTATATCGAAAAAATGTTTAGGAAAGTTTACTGAAAGTTGCACTTAGAAGGTCGGCCTTCTGTTTATTAGTGACAGAAGTGTTATGTTTTTGAAGGACCGTGGGTCTAGCGCGGTGTCCTTGGATACCTCTGACTTTACCCCACATTTCTTTAATTGATGTTCTATTATTTATTTCGCCGCAAAATTTATGCCAACTGGCTTGTTTAGCGTCTATGATTAGCTTACTGACTTCACTTTTTGCTATTTTATATTTATTATGATAGTCTTGTTTTTTTTTGTTTTTTTAAACAGTTTCCTCATTCTGTTGCGATAATTGCATTTAGATTTAATTTCGTCGGTCCACCGACTAACTGGTTTGTTTTTACTACTGGGTTTGGTTTTAGGAATATTTTTTCGGCTATTTTAATAATTTTATTGGTAAGATTTGCCGTAGCTTCATCAATATCTAGGTGCTCTTCGATGTTGAGTTTGAGACTGGTGAAGCCAGCCCAGTTTGCTTTAGAAAATTTAAATTTAGGAATAAATAACTCTTCTTCGGAGAAGTTAGTATTACATCTATAGCTGGTTAGGATGGGAAAATGGTCGCTACCGTGAGTATTGATCGTTTTCCAAATGGCATTGGCTGCTATATTAGAAGAAGTAATTGTTAGATCTATCATGGATTGGCTATGGTTAATGTCTGATATAAATGTAATACTACCGTCATTAAGGCAAACTAGGTTATTAGAATTAATGAAATTTTCCAGAATGTGGCCTTGTGGGTCGGTGTTAGGACTTCTCCACTGTGTGTTATGGCCTGTCTGTGGGATGATGCCAATAAAACATCCCTTGCTACTAATGGAAAAATGCAGCGGGTTTTTTCTCTAAAACTATATGTCAAAATTACCAAATATTTGACATCCAATAGCCGATGTTGAATAAAGCAATGTGCTCTAAAAAAAAAAAAAATTAACTTTATTCTTTACACCTTCCTAACTATGCAACAGTGCAACACGACTGGTATATCAAAGACCGTGGCATCTGCTGTCCTGTCTGTGTGATGGTGCGTATAAAAGATCCCTTGCTACTAATGGACAAATTCAGCGGGTTTCCACTCTAAAACTATATGTCAAAATTACCAAATATTTCACATCCAATAGCCGATGATTAATAATTCAATGTGCTCTAGTTTTGTCGTTAAACAAAAATACCTTTAACATTATCATTTACACCTTCCTAACTATGTGTATAAACTCTCACCATCACCACCACCAAAACAAAAACGAGGGTGAAAAAAACAAAAAACAAACAAAAAACTAAAAACATAAAACTTCTAAACTGCGATACTTATGCTCGTCACATGAACAACCATAATAGAAAATATTAAAAACGCACCACTAGATTTTAAGGTATAATAACGTGAGGAAGTAGTCGTGAGACCTTTTTCAGTGCTGTATTAAAACAACATGTGCTTTCAAAAGACTTGAATTGAACAGCTACCGAAACATGCATGCATCGTCCTTGAATGTTTACACACGTCGTAGTACAACGGTTTGGATGTCATCATTCAACAATAATGCGACTAAGTCGCAGTCAGCAAGTGGTTTCCATACAGAATTATTATATTAAATAACGTTTTAGACATGATACCAGCCATTTGTGGATATTTTTCAGTTATTCTGTTGTTTTTTAATCATCATTATCATCATCATCATCATCATCATGAAATAATCATTTAGCTAATTGACTAATCGTATATGCTTCTTATCTGAAGATTCTAAAATGAAACTCTTGGAGGTAATGGATCACGCCTTCCGCTTTGAAACTATTGTGACTTTTATCGTGTTTGTAATCTAACATCATACCTTTTTGTGGACAAAGTTTGGTCCACGTAATTGAGTGTATAAATGAACTCCGTGAAAGAGGGCATTGTATGGGGTTTTAATCTTCCACTGTTGTAGTTAGGTCATTTGTTCCTCCTTTTAAAAAAAGAGAGTGTGTTTTGTTTAACGACACCACTAGAGCACATTGATTTATTAATCATCGGCTATTAGATGTATAACATATGGTAATTTTGACATAGTCTTGGAAAGGAAACCCGCTACATTTGTTTTCATTAGTAGCAAGGGATCGTTTATATACACCTTCTCATAGACAGGATAACACATACCATGGCCTTTGATATACCAGTCGTGATGCACTGGCTGGAGTGAGAAATAGCCCGGGGCCCACCGACGGGGATCGATCTCAGACCGACCGCGCATCAGGCGGGCTCTTTACCACTGGGCTACGTTCCGCCCCTCTTCTTTTTTAGAACCTACTGCTAGACTACTTTTAATAAAATTTGGTCCATGTATAAGATGGCTGTATAAACACGTCCCTGGGGTGAAAAAGCATCTTCTTGGGAGGATTTTCAGGACTCGCTGGTCACATATATCGATGGAGTATGGACCGCTGACACCATGCTTGTGAATGATATAGGTTAGTCTAATTAACTTTATAACATGCATAAGAGGTCAATCCTGTTGGAAATCTTCTGTCAATAAAACTGAGTCTAAATATCATTAGTTCGGCGACTGGAATCACACTCTTGTCATCATAAATAAATAAATAAATAAATAAATAAACAACTTCGTTTTAGAAAATTATATATATAAACACGTGCTCGTAACAAACAATCTGCAGTGATGCTTGACTTTTGTTATTCAGTATTTGCGCCACCGGCAAAAGCAATACTGTTATGAGAATGTTTGAAGAAGAAAAAACAGGAGATGGTTCAATTAAGCAACGTATCTGTCTCTAAATTTAAAACTCATATTGAAACATATTACTAAGTTTTAAGTCCGTTTTTAACAAACAAACAAACACAAAAATTCAATGATGTTTTTGTTCTTATTTTATTTTTATTTTTTTAAAAGAAAGACTGAATGTTTAATGACACCTCAGCACGACAAATACGTCGGCTACTTGGTGTCAAACTTTAATCATCAAAATCGTATCTCTGCACAAGGCAGAGTCGAAAAGAGTTAGGCAAAGTTGTGATTGCTTCCATGATCCACTATCAGGTGCTCGTCCTCATGAGGACAGCCACTCCCCAAGGACATCCGTAACAGGATGTTTTATCCCTCTCGCGCCATCTGTAGGAGGACTGCCATTCGCAGGGCTAACTTAGAAAACGCAAAATTTCACAGGATAGAGCCCAATAGAATATGTACAGCTGTGATGGAATGCACTCACATATTACTTGTTGATAAACTAATAATAATAATAATAATAATAATAATAATAATAATAAAGTTCAATGAAATAAAAACGGTTTTTGTTGTTTTTTATTTGTTAGTTTTTTCATTTATTTATTTGTAGTTGTTTTGTTTTGTTTTGTTGTTTGTTTGGTTTTGTTTGGTTTGGTTTTGGTTTTGGTTTTATTTATTTATTGTTTTTTTGTTCTAGTTTGTTTGTTTGTTTGTTTGTTTGTTTGGAGGGTTTTTTTTCAATTATCACAGCATTTTATAGATTAAATTTCATTTTAATATAGGGAACCAGACAAATGCTGGAACAGACAATATAGGATATTGCACCGTAATTGTTGTATTCAATATGCAGTACACTGCTTTCCCTTGGCCGTGACTGGTAATTTGATAAGATTTTTTGTTTAAACCTTAATAATATCTTTTTATATGAGTTTTAACATTAATTTGTACTTGCCCAAACTGAGTTTTACTTCTCTCAATAATTACAAACGTACGAAAACAAATATATACATGTATACTTTGAAATAAAACGATGTTAAGCTGCTTGCATTCAGACGACCATAAACACGCTGATATTTCAAAGTAGAAACTATATTCAAAATGTAATTTTAATTATTGAAAAGGCCGTGTTAGTCTGCAATGTCTTAAAAGGTTGTGCTATACCGAATAAAATCTCATAGGCGACCATGTTAACGTTTATGTTTAAAAACACTATATGCAATATATCAACCAAACTATGACCTATCAATATCAGTACTACAGCCCCTACCTCAAAGTATTAACTGAAGAAAATGGTACCTTTCATGGCTCATTTTTAATATAATCACATGTTTTTAAAACACCCCAAGTTTCGCGCAAAATTTGAGTACTTTTTTTATTTTTACAGGTACCCCATACATGTTTCAAGCACAAGGCTACTTGACACAGTGATACTAGATGAAACAAAATTGCATACAGTTTTTTGCCCAGATAAAAAAACAAAAATAGTTTTTACAACCAACACACACATTTATCACCAATCACAGGACTTGTGCTGTTAACTTCTCTATCAAAAGTTTGGTTCACCTCCAACTTTGACCCAGCCGGAAATTATTTGGTTTAGTACTACCTATAATGGCAGCAAAGGTTAATTTACCATAGTGAGTTTATCATTTTATATTATACTAATTGCTCGCCTACTGCGTGTAAACTGTGGGAATTACAAGTATTGTATATGGAAATAATGATTAGCTTTGGTTAATACCAAATTCATTTGTAACATTTTAATTTAATAATTTTTTTAAAACAATGTTTATTTAATAAACCAAGTTGATTGGGAACCAGGCGAGAGCCCTAAATATAATAAATACATCTCCATAAAATGACGCTACATACTGTATAAAATTACAGACTAATATTTAATAGTATAGTAGAAAGCCATTTATAACATGAATAATTTATAAAGTAAATCTCTTTGATAAAGATCATGAAATTGTGTGCAGATTGCAGTATATTTAGGTTCAATTCGGACTGATAATCCCTTTTTCCTAATAGCATTGTTTTCATATCAAAACCACAACTGTAAAAGAACATGGCTGGGTGAATATTATCATACAAAGAACAAGAGAACAAAAATTGGATTGTATCTTCGAAAGGATGGCCAAAACTACGATAAGTAATATGTCTTGCGAAGAAGAAGTTGTTTTGTTTAACGACACCACTAGAGCACATTGATTTATTAATCATCGGCTATTGGAGGTAAAACATTTGGTAATTTAGACATAGTCTGAGAGGAAATCCACTAAATTTGTCCATTAGTAGCACGGGATGTTTTATATGCACCATCCCATAGGCAGGATAACACATACCACTATCTTTGATATATCAATCGTGGTGCACTGGCTGGAACGAGAAATAGCCCAATAGTCCCACTGACGGGGATCGACCCCAAACTGACCTCGCATCAAGCGTGCGTTTTACCACTGGACTACGTCCTACACCTATATTTTGTGAATCTATGATCATTTAAATGACTACAATCTAAAAGGAGTCGACAGTGGATTATTTGGTTTGAGCGTTATCCTAATTTTAGAAACTGTTTAAGTGGTAGACTTCTAGATGGACATAATATTGCCTCTTTAAACTGATTCATAATTTTACTTTCTAATATTAATATCTAGTGCGTTCCAGTCCAGAATTCCTGATGGCGAGAATAATTTCTTATACAGTTCAGTTCCAGTACTAATGCATTTCAGTGCATAACTCAGCATTTCGAAGTAGATAATTTGCCATTTTCATTACTGTCGGGGGCACTAAAGATGACAACTAATTAGGAGTCATACCTGTGGTGATTTTATAAAAAGTACCCTGCATTAGATTAAAGTAATAAATCCGGTTTCCTTATAGATTTTATTGTGATTAGTAACCCTAGCAGCACTACAAATTGTTCGAAGAGCATCCAAATTAAATTATTCCAATCTTTCTGCCTGACCTTCAGTACGTGTATCCCATACGTAGTTACAGTAGTCAAACAACGGCAAACGTATGAATCATAATATTTTAAAACACAATGTGTCAATTGGTAGGATTCGGACCTATCGCACCGATTCACACGATATTTGACAGCTCGGCCATAGGGATATCCACATCAAAATAGAAGCGCAGTTAACCGTAGTTAAAGGGACATTCCTGAGTGTGCTGCAACTTTTAAGATGTTATCGACTAACAAAGACCTTTTATCGATTATAATTACATATCAAATATATTTGATCTGCATAAAATATATAGTGGCTGTATATTAAACGTATTTCTGATCGTTCTAATATTTGTACTAGGTTAAATTTCATTTTATTTCCTAAAATATAATTTTTTCCTACGTATGAAATTATTTGAAGACAAAATCCAGTTTGGGCTTCTTACAACTATTAAGACGACCAGAAACACATTGAATATACAGACACTGATATTCTAAACAAGAAAATATGTTTAATATGTAAGTTTAATCGTAGAAATATTGTATTAGTCGGAAACATCTTACAATGCAGCAAACTCAGAAATGTCCCTTTAAGAATGTGTGCAGTCAAACACTCGGTACGAAACTAATGTAACAGTTTGTATTTATATACAGCAATGTTTAAATTGCAACGGGGATAATGACGATCTCGGGGACAAATAGTCCATCAGCACAAATGTCGACCCAGTAAATACAGTATTTAAAACATCTCTAGCTACAAAACAATTTATCTTTTTTTTTTCAAAATTTTATTACCAGCCCCTTGTTTACAATTAGAACAACACATGCCAAGGGTAAAACATGGGTTGTGTACATACAAATAATAAAACAACATAATATAATACTTTATGTCCCTTTAAGTTTTCCAGTTATTGCATTCACTTGTAATTTACACAATAAACCTTTATGCAAAAGACGACCAAAAGCGTCGCTAATGTAACAAAATTGTGATTTGACCATCATCTATTGCTTTAGAAATATCATTATAGTTGTGAAGTCACCAGATATTGCAGTATTTCATTATCAAGAAAGTCATATTCCATAACGGATCTTTCAAATGCTTTTGACAAACAGCTTATTAGGGCCACTGGTCTATAATTACTACATGAATGGTTACATTATTCAATGGATCATTCTAGAGAATGTCTTCAAATAGTGGAATACAAAGAGTAAAACAGAAACATTTGATAATTTCATCAAATATTTGGCAAATTATTTTTCTTTCTGTTTTTCAATAGTTTTATTATTTATTTAATCAGGGCCGCTGGCTTTTCTTACATTCAGAGATAATAATATATCTTCTACGTGCTTCTCCTGTACCTTTATATCTTTTAGTTGATTAATAATGTTATTTTGATTCTTTTAGTAAGTTTGTCATGTTCATTCTGCTATTTTAGTACTAAACATTTAATATCTTCCAGTATTGATTTTAATCCTGTTTGTGCTGTTAAGTGCCATAATGACTAAGTATGTTGGTTATATGTTATTGTAGGATTATCCTCCATTAGACTAACAGCCTTAACCTTGGTGTATTTCTGTGTTTCAAAATGTTAATTTAGATACAGTACAAAGCGTACATGCATGCATGCATACATACATACATACATACATACATACATATATACATACATACATCAGTATATACATACATCAGTACATACATACATACATACATCAATACATACATCAATACATCAATACATACATCAGTACATACATGCATGCATACATATATAGACATATGCACATACATATACACATACATACACACACAGATGAAAATAAAACAATAATGTGGAGTCATTATGAACCAGATGTCATATTATCAAATACATAAATTACAATGGAATACCCTGTGATGTCCAAACAGAGAGTCAATGTTATAAAGGTCGTGCATGTCAAGGTCACAATAACACTATGAAATAAAAATCTATAATTATGGTTGGCCATTAAGGGTTGTTGATACGTTTTATTGTGTTGTTGTTTTGGATAGTACCCAAAGACAATGGATGAACGAATGTGTAACGACACCCCAATACAAAACGCCCACATCGGCTAT
This sequence comes from Gigantopelta aegis, assembly GCF_016097555.1. Classification (NCBI taxonomy): domain Eukaryota; kingdom Metazoa; phylum Mollusca; class Gastropoda; order Neomphalida; family Peltospiridae; genus Gigantopelta; species Gigantopelta aegis. The sequence goes on along the minus strand of NC_054708.1, from coordinate 53,352,566 downwards.
TGATTGTCAAAAATATATTTGATGATCAACATCAGTTTATAGTTCTAGATAGCATTTAACTGTTCTTCGCGCACTTGACTTGTATGAATGAATGAATGAATGTTTAACGACACCCCAGCACGAGAAATACATCGGCTATTGGGTGTCCGTTCAACTGATTGTTGAATGACGATACAATTCAATTCAGTTCAATTTATTGCACAATATCAAACAATCTGGTGTAAGCAAACAGAGATAAGAATTATATAATATCAATAACAGCTACAACAATAAACAATATGAATATGAATATGAATGTACAGGCCTAGACAAATATTTGTATTCCTATTTATAGAAATAAAATGACTATATTATAAGCACGACATGATCAAAGTACTCGGAAACACTTAAATTAAATTACTGCCCCATTGATAGCCGGAACAAGAAGCTTACGTTTAGAAATACAATTGTCAATAAATGTTAATACATGGTTAAGAATATCAATGCAACCATCATTGTATGACATAATAAATATAAATTGTAAATTACTATTAAGAATAGAAAAGCCGGAAAAGGTGTTTAACTTGCCTTTCAGCACAATAAATAGGACAGTCTAAAATAATATGTTGTTTATCTTCCACAGCTTGAGAATTACAAATAAAACAAGTCCTCTATTCATTTGGGTTTTTTTTAAGTTTACAGAATCATCAAAGTTCAACACGAAGATTGTGTGTACTAATTCGCATTTAGTAAATTGTCGGCGTTGTTGAAAATTTGGTATGCAGAGCAAGTAGTTTTCTAATTTAAACTCTGATTTGAATAGACTGTATGTTATGAGTTTAAAATAGTTGTTTTGAATAGTATCTGACCAAAATGTTAAATGTTTCGACTTTTTGTTTCAAATTACGTGTATCTCTGTGAGGGTATTGTCACATGATATATTGTTGAAACCCCAGCGGTCTACTCGTGTTTTCATTGTAGAGATATCTCTGACTGAGAGAGAGCGAGAGAGAGAGAGAGAGAGAGAGAGAGAGAGAGAGAGAGAGAGAGAGAGAGAGAGAGCTACTATAACCGTCAAAATGTTCGTCTAACTCTCGAATGACAGAGTATTCGGGCTAAGTTAACATGTGTCAGTTGTATTTAAAATAATTGCACATCTTTTATATCAACTTGCTTGTGTTAAGAACGTTAAATTTTATTTGTCACTTATTTTAGACCATTTAATATATACGACTGAAAATGAAAAACTTAGCATATGCAGGAGTTTCATATTTGTTATTCCCCCCTCCCCCCCAAAAAAAAAATTTAATTAAAATAAATAATAATAATAATAATAATAAAATAAAAAAATAATAATAATTTTTAAATAAACTGCAGGAACTAACATGATGCAAAAGGTATAAATTAGTGATTCAGGTCATTGTTCATCTTTTAGATAAACTCACTTTTGTTAAGAATGTTAAAAGGTATTTGTCACTATAGCCACATTTAGACTATTTAAGATACTATTCTAATTCACTCTGCATATAACGCGAAATTTGATTGGCTAATCAAATCCATTTTCGACAATTCAATTCAATTCATTGCCCAATACCAAGCAATCTGGTGTCAGCAAACAGATAAAAACCATACAACATCAAACCATGCGACAGTAAAACGAGTATGAACCTGTCGGAAATTTGGGAGATTTCCTAAGAGCCTATTTACATATTCAGATGCTACTTCTTGCTGTTTAGTTGGACGTGCATACCTTTAAAATACCAACGTTAAATCTTTCTTTGACGCTATAATTATTTTTGTAAGGCGGATGACTTGAAATAGGAAAGTAGTGACCAGGTTTTCGTTAACACTGCTTTCATGTTTTTTTTAATAAACTCAATATACGACTGTAAAGCCAGCATGAACGTCCGCAAATGGTCAAATACAACATAGTTATCCCCTAAGTATACAAAAGAAAATAACAAAGCGTATTATATGCAGGAGAGTTTCGAGGTATTCTACACGACCAACGAAACTAGTTTTAGGAGTATGATATTCTACTATTTAATATTCTAGAAATGTATTCCTTAGAACTCTTGAACTCTTAGAAGATTATCTCCCTCCGTAGTGCACACTTTATTGGATACGATACATTTGTTTTAAATTCAAAGCAGGATATCTCCTGTCTAACCCAACACCATGACATGACCTTCACCCCACACACCCGTATGGTTATACGAAATGGAATTAAGCGAAATAACAGATGGCATATTTTGGTCTATTTTTGAGCCATCATATATAGTTTATTAAAGTTATATATATCATATTTGCTAAATATTCCCATGTAAGAGAACACGCCGATACTCCAGCATTCGTGGGACATTGATTTAAGGACATCATCGAAGCTGAATGCTCAACAATGTATAATTTTACCGTGCAAACGGAGGCGCTGTAAATAAGTGGGTTATTATTATTATTATTTTTTATTATTTAATTTTTGTAAAGAAAAATCTAAATTTTAACTATATCTAATTTTTAGGGATATGTAACAAACAGAATACTATATCCGCCTCCGTTAGATGTCATTTATCGAATAAGTTTTGAAACAATTCTAAATGGTATCTAGCGGCCACTCATGAAGTAAATAAGACAAAAGATATATATTCAAAATGTGCTATATGTTAGCATCCGAAATGGGAAAGATACATAGAACATTACTGGTAGATTGTCCAATAGCGACCCGACGAAAAATGATCTCTATTGAGTGGACATGTGTCCTACAGTGCAACACATTCATAAAAGTATATTACAGAATACCAAATAACAATTTGTTTGCGAACTAGGTTTACAATAAAATTGATAAAATAATTATGTCGAAAAAGTGAATTAATTTCCATTAGCAATAAAACTGAACAAAACAACTTATTTTCCAAAAAACGTCACTGAATGTAGAACTTATAATAGAGATTTCAATTTACAAAGTGTTTTATATAGTGGTTTTGAGTACAGTATTTTAATAAACATTTCTTATTAAACCGAAAAAGTAATAACTTAATTCGTTCGTTCAATTAATCAGTTACTGAATACATTTAGAATCCGCTTAGATCTAGCTGGTTACATTTATATTTGTAAAGAATATATGTTCATCAGATATGTAAAATATAGTCGAAATTAATATTTACCCCCCTCCCCAATCCCCCCCCCAAAAAACAAAAAACAAACCATAATACATTTTGTTTTCAGGAAACCGTCATTATGCAGTTCATGATAAAACCTCTTTAATTTAGTAAATCAGGGAATGAACTGATTATTGACATTTAAATCTTCTAATTCAATCATCTGTTATACATTCTTCTTTACAATCAGTATTTTAAATACCATTAACCTCAAGACTATCGGCAATGGTATTTCTGTTTTATTGTTATCAAATCTGTTTGGACACGGATGGTAATGTCAGTCTAGTAATGAAACTACGTCAAAAAGACAATGTTCAGTTCACTCCCCATAAACCAGATTGACTCATAATATTAAATTCTGTTAGTATTAAAGGGACATTCCCGAGTTTGTTGCACTGTAAGATGTTTCCGACTAATAAAATAACTCTACGATTAAACTTACATATTAAATATATTTTCTTGTTTAGAATATCAGTGTCTGTATATTTAATGTGTTTCTGGTCGTCTTAATATTTGTAAGAAGCCCAAACTGGATTTTGTCTTCAAATAATTTCGTACGTACGAAAAAAATCTTTTTTAGGAAATAAAATTAAATTTAACCTAGTACAAATATTGGAATGATCAGAAACACGTTTAATATACAGCCACTAATATTTTATGCAGAAAAATATGTTTAATATGTAATTACACTCGTCAAAAAGTCTCTGTTAGTCGATAACATCTTAAAAATTGCAGTAAACTCAGGAATGTCCCTTTAAATGATGTTGATTTAAATCAGCGGACAATGCGTATTAAACAAATCTATATACCGCCTTAAAAACATTCGTTAATAATAACAACAATTTTATTATTAGCAACAGGATCATAATCATCATTATAATTAAATAATTTAAAAATAAATTATGTTTTTATTTCATTTTTTCAGGATGAGTTCTTTTAGCGTCGTGTTGTTAATATATGCGGTTGTTGCTGTCCCACACAGTCATGAAAGCGATACTGTTCGGGAAGCTATAGAAGAAAGACTGACAACGTCAAACCCTGCCTTCGACTCTATAGCCAGTAACGCTGCCTCTACGGCTAATGAATTTGCTTCTACGACTACTGGATGTGCTTCTACAGCAACTGACTTTGCCCCTACACCCAGTGAATCTTCCTCTGCCGTCATGAATCTAACAACAGGATCAACACACGTGGTAAACCGTTCTGAAAATCCCGAGGTCACATCAGTTGAAATGGCAACGACGTCCTCGTCTAGAGGAGATAGCCACATCTCTAAAATGGACGATCACACTGACCGAATAAATCTTGACCCGCACGACTACCTTGGTAAAATCGTCATCCCGATAACTTTGATCGTCGGTTTGACTAGTAACGCTGCCACGATGTTTGCGTTGCAAGGTCATCCGTTTAATAAGATACCTTCTCACTATATTCTGTCCTCTCTCACCGTCTCAGACTCTTTGGCTTTGGTAGTGAGCAGCCTTGATAAGAAGACTGTCAAAGATGTTATAGGAGAAGACGTTAGCGCCTACGACAGAAACAGCTGTAAAATCTTTCTCTTTGTTTCCCATTTTGTCAGAATACTTTCATCTTGGTTCGTGGTTCTAGTTTGTTGTGAGCGCTTTGTGGCCATATGTCTGCCTCTACATGCAAAACAGATCTGTACAAAATCTAACGCTCTAGTAGGAATCGCCATTGTTGTGATCATTGCTGCCACCTTTAGTGGCATTTGGACTTTGTCAACAGAAAAAGTAGGTTCCAGATGTAACCCTAGCTACTGGACACCAGAGACGGAAGTCCGAGGAAAAGTGATGATCTATATTGGGTCGACTCTAATTGGATTACTTCCCATGACCATCATGCTCATTTTAACCCCTGTCATGTGCATCGTTTTGCATCGAAACTGTCACTTCCGGAAACGAATCACCACTACTCACAATCCGGAAGTGACGAAAATATCGGCCATGTTGATCTCGGTTTGCATAGCTTATATCATTCTCCTGCTACCTTTAATAATATCCCACAACCTGGCTTTTGTTCGAGGAGAAAACATGTACACCAGCCAACATCTGCCGCTCGTAATACTGGTCAAAGTGGCAAATACCTTGGCGGCCATTAACTTCGCTTGTAATTTCTTTCTGTATGTCGCCTGCAATGCGGCATTCAGACGTCGCATGCTTCGTGCCTGCAACTGCCCTGAAAGTAGAGAGACGCGGTCACCCGAGCCGATCCCCACTCAGTTAACAGTAACGAATTCGATGTCAGATACCTCTGTATTTGAATCAACCAGTGCACCAAATCGAATAATTCCTATTGCCAATAACGTTAACGTTTACTAATAAAATTGATATAGCCTGATCAGTTTCGTCAACGCGCCCAGACAGTACACCCATAAAAACTGTGGCACTTCACATTTAAGTCACCTGCAAAAAAAAACAAGCATTATGAGACTACTGCTAAAGCAATACATGTCACCTACCGAACCCAACAATTTTTTGTGTCTTCTAAATTTAAGAGACATATCTTTGTGAAAAGTGGGTAAATCACCATGAAAGATAAAATTGATCAGTAACAATACATGACAGAGAAATATACCAAATGTTAGCTCAATATCTCAAGACCTGATGAAAAAATGTTCAGAAAACAGATGTTCACATCTCCAAAGTTCAAGGGCCATAATTTCGTCAAAAATGGGTATTTTGCAATGAAAGTCAAACTTGATTTGTAACAGTACATTATAAAGCTATACAAAAAATGTCAGCTCAATACCTCAAGACCTTCTAGAAACAAAAGTCTAGAAAACTAATTTTCACATCTCCTAAGTTCAAGAGCCACAATTCTGCCAAAAATGGGTAATTTGCAATGAAAGTCAAACTGAATCTGTAACAGAACATTATAAAGCTAAACACAAAATGTCAGCTCAGTACCTCAAGACCTTCTGGGACAAAAGTTCGGTAAACTAATTTTAACATCTCCAAGGTTAAAGGGTCATAACTCCGTCAAAACTGGATAAATCGCCATAAAAATTAAACTTGATCTGTAACAGTATATTATAAAGCAATACACAAAATTTAAGGTGAATATCCCAAGGCCTTCTAAAAACAACACCCGGAAAACTATATGTGAGACAGACGGACGGACGGACAGACAGACAGAAGGACGGATATGAAACTTATAGTCCCTTCCGGTCCGGAAAACAAATTTTAACATCTTCTAGGTTCAAGGGCCATAAGTCCGTCAAAAATGGGTAAATCGCCATAAAAGTCAAACTTGATCTGTAGCAGTACATTATAAGGCAATACACAAAATTTAAGGTGAATATTTCAAGGACTAAACACAACATCCGGAAAACTAGACAGATGGACGGACGAACAGACTGACGGACAGACAGACCGATGGACGGACCGGTAAGGCGCTAAATAGGGTCACTTACCATTTAAAACTATTCAATAAATGTTTTTATTTTAGCAACCCTGGTTTGTTTTTTTTTGCACTGGTTTCATACTGGATACAATCTATATAACAAATAAAAGTGTATTTATTTACTGGCCATGGATTTGCACAAATACTCAATGTCACATATTACTACCAATCAGAGCTGTAGCCGTTTTTACTCAGTAAATTTATAATTCACGGCGCACATCCAACTTTGACACGGAACTTTCTTCTTTGCACCGTATAACTTGTGCTATACGAGCAGTTTACCTATACTCAAATACACGTTTACAAATACGTTGCTGAGACAGTTTTAAGCTTCATTTATACACTTATTTATTAGTCCCCTACCGGTCCAACTGGAGTGGACTATAGGTTTCATCTTCGTCCTTCTGTCCGTCATATAGTTTTCCGGATGTTTTTTTTTTTGTTTGTTTTTTTAGAATGCCATGAGATATTGAGCTGACATTTTGTGTATAGCTTTATTATGTACTGTTACAGATCAAGTTGACTTGCATGGCGATGTACCCATTTTTGACGGAGTTGTGGCCCTTGAGATATGAAAATTTATTTTCCGGATGTTTTTTTCTTTCTTCAGAAAGCCTTGAAATATGAACTGAATTTTGTGTATTGCTTTATGATGTACTATTACAGGTCAAGTTTGACCGTCATGGCGGTTTAACCATTTTTATCGGAGTTATGGCCCTTGAACTTAGGAGATTGTTAGGTTCGATAGGGGACATGTATTGTTTTAGCAGTACTCTCAGAATGCTTGTTATATACGATGCCATTTAAATTAAATTCCAGCAGTATCTCCCGCCATCGTATATCTGTTATAGTCAGCCCATATCGTTATTTGTCTTGTTCTTCACGTGGCTAAGTATTTTGTTGTGTTAATTCGTATTGCTGTTCTAACAGCCTGAATGTAATGTGAGGCTTATAATTTGTTCAAAATATTTCCTGTCAGTAAAATAAAATTATCAGATGTTTGGTTTTCTGTTCAGTATATATGCATATTCGTCCATCCACCATCCATCCATCCATCAACCCTTCTATATCCATTATTTCATCTATCCATCTATCCGTGTGTCCGTCCATCCATCCATCTGTCCGTCCACCCATTCACCTAACTCTCTATTCACCCATCCACCTTTCCATCCATCCGTCCCTCACTCCATCCATCCATCTCTACAAAAGATAAATATACACATAGAATAGACGATATTCTTCAGTATGGGAACGCAGACGTTTTTTGTTTTATTTTTATTTTAACCAATGCTTTTTTATGATTTGTACATAAAAATAGTATATTTTTAATTCCAAAACACTTTTCGGTTTTCTTTTCATGCCAATCCAAACTGACTTTACTGACAAAAAACAACAACAAAAACAAAACAAAAAGTAAAATTGAGAGGTATATTCGGAGTGGCAGGCCTCCTACAGGCGAATTACCTGACAAAGATTCATTGCCGCAGTCACGACCTTTTCAAAACTTTGTTTCCACTACAATGATACAATTTAGTTTGTAATGATGGTTACATATTGTCGTTCAGGTTTTTAGTATCATATCTGTGCTTTCAGCGCCTGTTAAAAACTCAATATGTATATAATAAAAAATAAAATCGATAGAAGCCATTTAAGGTTTATTTGGTTTCAATCTAAAACACTGATGACAAAGAAATTTGCACAAAAAAAAAATACCCCCCCCCCCCCAAACCCCCCCCCCCCCCCCCCCCCCCCCCCCCCCACCCAACAACAACAACAACAAAACAACAACAACAAAACATGAACAATATTTAGTGACAATTTGTACCATAAAACACAAATAGCATTACGGTTCTTTCGGATTGAGGGGTGAGAGCCAACTCAGTTCAGTAACAGTCCATCCACAGAGAGAAGCTAAAGTCTGTGATGTTGAAACAGGGAAATGCCGACTAAAATTAACTAGAGTTTGTCTCACTAACCATTACTTCTTAGACGAACGTGCGTTTTTAGAAACTAGGGTCTGTCACTTTAACATATTACTCATCATGAATATAAATATTAACACCCATCACCCTTAAAGTAAATTTAAATTGGGAGATTAAGCTGCTAGGATGATACATAAAGGGAAGCGTCTTTCACTACCGTAATTCGGTGTAGTTCCGCACAAAACTTGTCGTTCTTGGGCCCATTTCATTAAACATCGTAAGTTAACGTCTGCTACTAGCAGTTATACAAGTTGTGCGTTTACACGTGTTTGGCATCAATGTCACGCAGAAAATTACATCATTACGAAACCTGGAGTATTGTAAAGACAAAAGAAAATGAAATATGTGTAATTCTAACTATATTTGTTGAACTATAATAATAGTAATAAGAAAAAGAAATGTTTAAGAAATGTTTTATTTAACGACGCACTCAACACATTTTATTTACGGTTATATGGCGTCAGACATATGGTTAAGGACCACACCGATATTGAGAGAGGAAATTCGCTGTCGCCACTTCATGGGCTACTCTTTTCGATTAGCAGCACAGCCTTTAATATACCAGTCGTGGTGCACTGGATGGAACGAGAAATAGCCCAATAGGTCCACCGATGGGGATAGATCCCAAACCGACCGCGCATCGAGCGAGCGCTTTACCATTGGGCTACGTCCCGCTCCATAATAGTAATAAGAATTGTGGTTGTAGGTTTACGTTTACGTACAAAACTAGGCTTACGATGTTTTGTGAAATTGGGCCCTGTTTTTAGTAAAACTCCGCTTATGTTTCAAACACAATAATAGCCGAAACATTTACATTAGTTAAAATTAAATTACAGACATTTACTGGCCAACCCCCCCCCCCCCCCCCAAAAAAAAAACCCTGCATAAATTAAATAAAACAAACCATTGTATAATGACAACAAACTGCCATATTTGTCGTCAATGGCAAGATTAGTGCGTTAACTGTGCAATGGTTAGGTCCACTTCGAACTTTAACCAATCAAATACTACTTGGTGTACTTCTACCTATTGTATAGCAAACTTTGTACGCCTTCTGATTAACACGTTTTTGTTGTTTGTTGTTGTTGTTTTTAAACAACTACAAAGATCAGGACGACGAGATATACATTATACATACAAACACTGACATTATATACACAAAGAAATGACCTTCAAAAGTATGGGACATCAACTGGGGTATCATTACACCGTAATCAGCAGACTGATACGAAAACACGGGCATACCAATGCTGTAAAGGATCGTCCACGGTCAGGGAGACCGCGCATGACGTCACAGCGCGAGGACAGGGCCCGCTACGTCTCCTGTTCTGAAGAGCCAATGGTTACCCAATACACGGATGTCAGCCAGAACAGTGAGGAATCGTCTAAAATTTGCGGGATTGAAGGCCAGAAGGGTCACCAAGCGTCCCTTGTTTGCTGATCATCACGAGAGACGCCGTTTAGCGTGGTGTCCATTGGTCCGACGAAAGCCGGTTTCTGCTCCATGTCACAGATGGCCGACTGAGAGATTGGAGGCATAAAAATGCTACCTACACACCCAGGAACATACGACCTACGACCCCGTATGGTGGAGGTTAAGTAATGGTTTGGGGTTGCCTGTCATATGATTGTAATCTGGATCTTGTCACCATCCAAGGCAACCTCAGTAACGTCCAGCAACCAGTTGTTGTGCCGCATTTTGACAACCATCCACTCGCCACCAGACCTCTGTATATGGATGACAACACTAGGCCACATCGTTCCCGAGCAGTAACAGCTTTACTCCAAAAAGAAGCTGTGACGACCCTGCCCTGGCCAGCCATCGATACACTTGTTTTGTTTTCTTACTGTCAAAGATGTATTCTTGCAAAACACATTTGTTTTTTCGACGTTATGTTATCAGGCTTTCAACGCCAAACCTCGTAAGACAAGTCATTGTGAAAAATACAGGGGGTTCTTAACTTGTTTCTTTGTGTATAAATAATAAAACGTATTTAAATATAATTTATATCGTTAAAAAGGCTCGCAGTCGGTTTGGGACTGATCCCCGTCAGTGGGCCCATTGGACTATTTTTCGCTCCAGCCCGTGCACCACGACTGGTACATCAAAGGCCGTGGTATGTGCTATCCTGCCTATGGGATGGTGCATATAAAAGATCCCTTACTGCTAATCGAAAGAGTGGCCCATGAAGTGGCGACAGCGGGTTTCCTCCCTCAATATGTATGGTCCTTAAAGGGACATTCCTGAGTTTGTTGCATTGTAAGATGTTTCTGACTAATAAAATATTTCTACAATTAAAGTTACATATTAAATACAGTTTCTTGTTTAGAATATCAGTGTCTGTATATTTAATGTGCTTCTGGTTGTCTTAATATTTGTAAGAAGCCCAAACTGGATTTCGTCTTCAAATAATTTCGTACGTACGAAACATATTTTTTAGGAAATAAAATGAAATTTATCCTAGTACAAATATTAGAACGATCAGAAACACGTTTAATATACAGCCACTAATATTTTATGCAGAAAAATATATTTAATATGTAATTACAGTCGTCGAAAAGTCTCTGTTAGTCGATAACATCTTTAAAATTGCAGTAAACTCAGGAATGCCCCTTTAACCATATGTCCGACGCCATATAACTGTAAATAAAATGTGTTGAGTGCGTCGTTAAATAAACCATTTCCTTCCTGTTAGTAGGAAATATAATAGAAGAAAACTCAGGGCAGTAATATTTTGAATTGGGAATTCTGAAGCAGTTTTGGGTTTCTGAACAGATCTCCACGTACAGCTCTTTTGGTGTGTCCAAGACAGACACGCTTAAATCGTTTTGTGAATGTAACCACGTGTCAAGTGACTTTATTTCAATTGATTAGATTTATATCACGTGAATGTTTTCATATCAGCCTTGTCTGAAGGCAGCTGTATTGATCCAAGGCTAGCAGTTTTGTTTTGAACCAACGGCTGAGAGTGTGTGGGATGAGAGAGTCAAGAGTCAAGCCAATGGCTTTGTGCACATCTGCGATCATAACAAAGAAAACATCCTTCTATCAATATTCATATAGTCCCTTTGCATCAAAAGGGAACCGATGAATTCGTACAAAACTCGTACAAAAACATATCATTAGGTTTATGATATCACATAGCAATAACACGTATATGTGTGTTATTGGTTTAAAGTCATACGACTGGCTGCTCCTATTTCACGATCCGGTCGCCACAGACATACCATTTAGTGAAATAAGCACAATCGCAATTTATACTGCAATGTGAGGTAACTGCAAGCACAAGCGTCGTAAATACGTTTTAGTTCGAAAAGACGTTTAAATTTATTTTAAACCTGGTTTCTGAGGATATGTCAGAAATAGGACAAACCTCTGTATTAGTTCCGAAAATATTGAACAACTAGAGATAAAATTAACAAACGTAATGAACAGTATTATTAATTTTGAAAATGATTATTATCCGTATATTAATAGAAGTTTCCATGACGATACAACGGTGTCTTAAGGACTGCTTTCCTTGACGCAAGCGCCAGAAAAACAAAAGTTCTAGAGGCGGAAAGTTCTCTAATGGAACCACATTTGTGGTTATTAATTTACAATTTAACAAGATCAACCTTCCGAAGGTCTGTACCTGAATGTGCTCAACATCCACAGGGAGAAAGAGGCGACTCAAAATAACTCAAACAACATAATATACTTTCTGATAACCATTTTCAAAAGCATCTTTTGATTTGCACCATCAAGCAGTTTACAACTATTCTGATTAATAAATTATATGTACCAACTTTGTCGACATAAGATAACCAATATTAAACTACATGTTTGCATTTACCATAGTTTAACACCCAATAGCCGATGTATTTTTCGTGCTGGGGTGTTGTTAAACATCCATTCATTCATTCATTCATTCATTCACCGGCCTCGGTGGCGTCGTGGTAGGTCATCGGTCTACAGGCTGGTAGGTACTGGGTTCGGATCCCAGTCGAGGCATGGAATTTTTAATCCAGATACCGACTCCAAACCCTGAGTGAGTGCTCCGCAAGGCTCAATGGGTAGGTGTAAACCACTTGCACCGACCAGTGATCCATAACTGGTTCAACAAAGGCCATGGTTTGTGCTATCCTGCCTGTGGGAAGTGCAAATAAAAGTTCTCTTGCTGCTAATCGGAAGAGTAGCCCATGTAGTGGCGACAGCGGGTTTCCTCTCAAAATCTGTGTGGTCCTTAACCATATGTCTGACACCATATAACCGTAAATAAAATGTGTTGAATGCGTCGTTAAATAAAACATTTCTTTCTTTCTTTCATTCATTCATTCATTCATTCATTCTTTCTTTCTTTCATCCATCCATCCATCCATTCATCCATTTATTATAAAACCGTTATTCGCAATCAGGATCGTATCTTTGCACAATGTAGAGTCGAATGGGTATTTGGCAAAATAAGTGGTGAACTCCGTGAATCTCTCTTTAGGTTACACACCACCGTAATTACTGCATGCAGTTAAATACTATTTCTATGTCAGAATATATTCTGTATAAAATACAACTCTGTCGAGAGGGTCATGTAACTACTGATTTTGAGGAGTACTCACATCTAAAAAGCACCGTGTATAAAAATCAACATACACACCTCAGTCCTTGTCTATCCAACCACGACAAGTGCTTGTCTCTTGTGGCTATCACTGCCACACACCTGTCATTTCCCATCAGCTTTAGCTGTGAGCTTAGTCTGACCACTTCGGAGTGTTCAGTAGTTACTTCTTGCATTAAGAGGCACTTGTAGCTACCCAATATACTCCCCTACTACCGGTGGTCGTTAGTTAGTGCCGTGGGTCAGACCAGCTTTATTAGCGGCACAGGACGAGGATACCAGATGGGTGCAGGAAAATACACAGAGACTCCACCCGTGGAGGACGTTAAGACAGGTAGGTGATGGTGTGAACAACTCAGAAGACAAGAGTTGGAGAAACTTGACAGATATACTCCAAGTATATTTGCTACTTTTAGCTGTTGATGATTAACATGTCAAGTTCAGATACATTTCGTGTATATACTATAAGCTCCACAGTTTCATATTTTAGTGTACTAAATGATTCCACATCAGTGTATACTTATAAAATTGTGAAAACGTTCATAGATCACACACACACACACACACACACACACACACACACACACACACACACACACACACACATCTAGAAAACCTAACACGAAATCTCACATACAAGAAATATTGTGTAATCTTAACTTTGCTCAGTCTTATCTTTCTGCGTTTATCTCAATTGCTGTCAAACCATTATTCCAAGATCAATGCAACTGGGTCATAGCAATTGTTGCTATGACGTTAGTTCTTAGATTGTTGTTAACTTTTAAAGGCGCAGACCCTAGTTTCAGCCCGTAAAAATGGACACTAAGTTTAGTTAATCTACAAACCTGCAACACACATTTGAATATGGTTATAACAGAGAGAAGCTAAAGTCTGTGATGTTTAAACAGGGAAATACTGTAAAAATTAACTAGAGCTTGTCTCATTAACCATTACTTCTTAGACGAACGTGCATTTTTAAAAACTAGGGTATGTCGCTTTAATACAATAAATTTCGTAAACTGAAAAGTCACAAAAGTATTTTGGTTTGTGTTTCCTGTATCAGGGGGATGATCAACAGTAGATACTTTGCATCCAAAAAGCTTCTTAAACGAGTTTCTATATCTGGAGTTATTGATCCCGTAATTGAAGAAGTTGATTCCTGAACTGCAGAGGCCAACAATGGATTGTAGACCCCATGCATGTGGTTGAGTTAAAGAGCATCCTTTTTTATGGACTCCTCAATAGCTCAGAGCGCATCGTGGTTAGTCTGCAATTTGCGGGCGATTCGGTCCACAGGTTCGAGTCCCAGCAGCGGCATGGGATAATATGTGAGGCTAGAAATGATTTAATTATCCCGTGCGTCAGTGCGTTAATATCTATGTATGTAACAGTCAACCTCAACATACATACAATATATAGATATTCATACATAAATACATACTAGCCAGTGCCAGGTCTGCCCACTGTTTCATGCATGTAAGCGGGATCGACTGCGTAGATTGTAGACCCCATGCATGTGGTTAAATTAAAGAGCATCCTTTTTTATGGATGCCTCAATACTTCAGAGCGCATCGTGGTTAGTCTGCAATTTGCGGGCGATTCGGTCCACAGGTTCGAGTCCTAGCAACGGCATGGGACAATTTGTGAGGCCAGAAAGGATTTAATTATCCCTTGCGCCAGTGCGTTAATATCTATGTATGTAACAGTCAACCTCGACATACATACAATGTATAGATATTCATACATAAATACATACTAGCCAATGCCGGGTCTGCGACTCGATGCCACAGGTTATACGTATATATGTACACGTAAAATCACCGCCTTTATAAGAAATGATATATATATATATATATATATATATTATTCAGAAATAGGCATTTAATACCAAAGGTAATTTTTGTGTTGGTGTATGACATATATTTTAATATACTGCTGAGATCAAAAAGACAAAAAGGTCAATGGTTAATTTTTTTTGTAAAATAAAATATCTAATCTAAAGGGTATTATCAACTTGATATTAGTGCATTAGAGGTAAAAATAAAAAGCAATTGTGTTAGATCTGATGGTCGCCAGATATGAGTATTTAAATCCTCCAGTCGTTGGCATAGGCCCTAGTTTAGCATTAGCATATAGGGTTTAAATAACTTAAGATTTTTGACTGTCAAATACCAGGTGACCTCGATGGAGTAGGTTAAAATCCTGGCAATTGACAATATTACGTGGATTGGTGACCACGTGATCATTTTAATGTTGAAAGAGAAACACATTAGCTATACTAAAAGGCAAAAGTTATTGTGACACACAAAAGACAAAGATAATTGATGATAAGTTTTTACTGCCGTGTATGAAACGATATAACATGGAAAGAGAAATGTCCGAAGGTATGGAAACGAGCAATAGCCCATGAAAAGGGCGCACCCGACATATGCAAATGAGCCACATCACTAGCGGAGGTCAAGAGCGAAGTTCACTCAGTCAGTAGCGAGTGTGTCCACCTTGAGCATTGATACAGGCCTGGCACCGTCGTGGCATGACGAAATCGCATCTAACAGTTCATTAATGGTGTTTTTCTGACTTTTGGACTGAAGGCTGCACAGAGTGGCAATGATTTGCGACTGAATGACTGGCCATTTATGATGAACACAGGACAGCATTTCTCCTGAATATTCCATGTTTCTTGCACAAAGCATGCAATCGCTGCAACAACTACTTGGTTGCATTTCTTTGAGCTGTTTCTCATGTCACAATCAATTTTGCCTTTGAGTATATAAAACAGTGTCATATAAATATAGAATACTAAATGAGCTTGCCTGTCATACCATTTTTATGAAATGAGTGAACAGTTTTGGTATCTGACGAGCGAAATATGGTAAAAATGGTATGACGGGCAAGCTAGTTTAGTATTTTATTTATTACAAACCAACTGCAAACAAGCCGCAACGCAGAAGTAAGCAGATGTCGAGACCTACAACACGTTATTTTTCTACGAAATGGGTCAGCAAATGATCTACGCCACCCTCACGTCACGCCAATATTACACTAGTTAGATACTGAGTGATTGTTATGACATGAGCAATATCTTACACTGTTTTGTAATAGTACTATTAATACTATTCCCCAAAGGTATTATCTTTTTCTGAAACCTGGAATCTAATTAAACTGTAAAGTATATATTTGGGTAAGACTGGATCCAAACGTGTATGGTGTTTTATCTGGACTTCATGTGGCTTTTTATTCTCTATGCATCTGTTAAAAGACCATTATTAGCTAACACATTTTACAATGTGCCTTTTGTGGTACGATTTGCCATGACCATAAATTAATATCGGTAGGAGGAAACCCATTAAATACTTAAATCGTACATGTTATTCACTGTATACGGTCTTTCAAGACATCTGGTACTCGTTTTGTTTTTACAGACATCACACTGTTAAGACAAATCATAAATGTACATCTGTAAAGAAAGAAAGAATGAAAGAAACCGAGAAGGGACGAAATAAAGTACTCTATGTGTTCGATAATTAGACAGAAGTTGTTTTTAAGACAGTTCGATGATTACTTAGTTGTTGTTTTTAAGACTGATCACGTTGAAAAGCCAAATTATGAATGTACATCTGGTACTTATTTCTTTTAAAAGGCTGATCACTTTGAAAAGACAAATCATAAATGTGCATATAATGTTCAGTTTTTATGGAAGATCACGTTGATAAAAGAAATCAAATATAATCATCTGGTACATTTTGTTTTGGGATTGATCACTTTGAAAACATAAATCATAAATGTACATCTGGTACATTGTTTTTTAAAAGAGAGACAACGTTGAAAGGACAAATCGTAAATTTACATCTGGTACAGTTTTTGAAAGACAGATCACTATGAAAAGACAAATCGTAAATTTACATCTGGTACAGTTTTTTAAAGACAGATCACGTTGAAGAGATTAATCGTAAATTTACATATGGTACAGTTTTTTAAAGACAGATCACGTTGAAGAGATCAATCGTAAATTTACATCTGGTACAGTTTCTTAAAGAGAGACGTTGAAAAGATCAATTATTATTTGAAGTTTTACTTCAAATTGAGTTTATAATGTACATGGCAGGCGAGATGGTACTTCGAAATTTGCAAATGGATATGCATGCCTTTCATGTAAATGAAATCACTCCAAAACTAAGTATTCGAAAACAATGTTTGACAACTAGACTGGGATACTGTTAAAAGGTCGCCTATTAATGTGGACCAGATGAGTGCAGAATTAGTACACCATCCAGACAGGAATTTTGTGAACAGGGTTTAAGGGCGGTTTTTATACAGGGATAGACAATGAACCAAACATCACCTACCATTGTAAAAACAACCAGTCAGCCCGACATGACCCAGACTCAGTGAGTGAACTTTTACAAGTGGAGAAAGAGAAAGATTTTATTATTGGGCCATTTTCACACCCACCTTTTTCAGTTTATAGGATCAGTCCACTCGGCATAGGTACCGGGAAATATTCAGGAAAGAAAAGACTTATAGTAGACATGTCTGCACCCCATGTAGACGAAGTGGATAGTCTAAATGATCTCATTGATCAAAGGAAATATTCCATGGCATATGTAAACAATAATGATGCAATCCGAACAATCAAAACTTTGGGCAGGACTCATTAATGTGCAAATTTGATATTGCAGATGCCTTTAAGCAGATACCAATTCAACCATCATTATTGTGGCATCTCCAGGGGATTGAATGGGAAAACAAATTCTTTTTCTTCACACGTCTTGTTTTTGGGTGTCGTTCTAGTCCCAACATTTTTGACAATTTATCGGTAGCTATTTGTTGGATAGCTCAGGAAAATTACAATGTTAAATGTGTCTATCACTTACTAGATGACTTTCTTACAATACACAAACCAAGTTTTTGTGCAGAACGAACACTTGCTATAATGACTATGTTGTTTAAGAAACTAGGGGTTCCACTAGCAACACACAAAACTACGGGCCTAACAACATGCTTGGAATATTTGGGGGTCATTTTGGATTCAGATAAATTTGAAGCTCGTCTCCCTAGGGAAAACATAGTCAGGATCACTGAAGTGATTCAGGAATTCTTAAATAGGAAATCATCAACCAAAAGACAGCTACAATCATTGTTAGGACACATGAACATTGCTTCCAGAGTTATTGTTCCAGGAAGATCTTTTGTTTCCAGCCTTCTGTTACATATGGTTGCTCCATGTTTTCTGATCAGTGGTATACTTGTGACTACGACATGCAGCTATTCACAGATGCTTCAAGTACACTAAGGTTTGGTGGCTACTATGACGGTAGTTGGTTGAGCGACACATGGCCACAAGAAATCTCCACGGCCAAGGACAAGTCTATGGCTTTGTTAGAACTATACCCTATTGTGGTGGCAATGGTATTGTGGGGTCACTCATGGGTGAAAATACGCATTTTGTTTCACTGTGACAACGAAGCGACAGTACAGATAGTAAACAAAGGACGGTCAAGATGTGTTCATATTAATAAATTCATGCGGCGACTAACATTATGTGCCATGAAAAATAATTGTGTGATTTCAGCCAAACATTTGCCAGGTCGAACAAATCAAATTTCTGATGCTTTGTCTCATTTCAATTTTCAGAAATTCCGGCAGCTTGCTCCAAATGCAAGTGTCATTCCGCACAAAGTGCCAACCTACAACGAACTGACACTTTTCTGAATGCACAGATCGAGACATTGTGGAATGGATGCATTGCTGCATCAACTCAAAGAGCATACAGGACTGGACAAAAATGTTTCTTGCGTTTCATCAACATATATTGCCCTTGTGTTTGTAGAGGTACATGTGGCTTTCCTACAGTTGAGGAAAACACACTTCTATTATTGGTAACCTACTGTCATACAGTACTAAATATACAGCATGTTACGATTAAATTATACCTAGCTGGGATTAGATATTCGTACTTGCGGGCAGGGTTACATAACCCACTGTGTCACGCTAATGGGGTCATATATGAACGGTTAGGTTTGATACTACGAGCAACCAAACGTTCGATTCATAATTTTCAGCAAAAGAGACAAGCAATCACCTCGGATATTTTATATCAGATGGTGAGAAAACTTCAACATGGTTGTTGTTCTAGTTTTGTAGATCTGCTGATGCAAACAGCATGTATTACCGCCTTTTTTTGGTTTTCTCCGTTGTGGAGAATTTACAGTAGGTGGTATTTACAACCCAGATAATGATTTGTCTATCCAAGATGTAACCTTTGATGCAAGAACATCCTCAATGGTACTTACAATGAAAGAATCAAAAACTGACCCATTTAGGCAGGGAGTTAAAATCTCCATATTTGAAAATGAAATATTCAGACCAGTGGCAACAATGCAACAATATTTGCAGTATCGATGTTCCATGTCATGCCGACACACATCCTTGTTCGTCACCTCAGAAGGGAAACCACTAACTTTCTTTGTAGAACAACTTAAAGAACTGTTGTATAAGTTAGGATTAAACACGTCCAACTTCAATGGCCATTCCTTTCGCACAGGAGTTGCCTCTTCAGCAGCCAAAGGTTCAGTCCAAGACCATTTAATTCAAACTCTTGGTAGATAGGCATCTTTAGCATACACACGTTATGTTCGGGTTGCTAGCGAAACTATCAAACAAGCGCAATTGGCAATGTGCATGGTTACCCCAGCTAGTAATTAAAATACTGTATTAGCAAGACAACTGTTCAGGTTTCAATGTTAATACACAATACCTACAAGTATATACTAGTATTACTTACATTTAAACATCTTGGGGACTTTCAGCTGCATACAGCCTCAATTTTGGAGCTTTCGAGAATATCTTCCATCTTACATGTATATATTATATGGATAGATATATTGTTTGCTTGGTAGTTTCTATATGGTTATATATATATATATGTGTGTGTGTATGTTTATAAATGTTTCTTTATACATGTAGTTATTATAAGTACAGATGTTGAGTTAAATGTAGCTCAGTTATAATTAGTATGTAGATATTAGGAAAAGACCACTAAACCCATCAGACTGGGCTCCGCCCAGGGTAACACACACTGCCGGCTGAAGTCATGCCATGACGCATCTTGCAGTTCGTAAACAATTACACTGTCGGCTGAGGTCACTCTCGTGACTGATCTTGCAGGTTAACTAAACTGTCGGCTGACCTTGCAGTAAACAATTAAAGACACTGTCGGCTGAGGTCACTCATGTGACTGATCTTGCAGTCATATATATTTCTATCAACTTCTAAACCCATTTTTAACTTTTATATGGTGTCAGTAGTTCTCTTTACATTTCCGTTCAAGCATTGGGTGCAGTTATGTGATAGATTCATATATCCCACAGTAAGGCTGATCACCAGGAAAAGACAAATCAGTCTCGAAAGGGTTAAAAAGACTATCTCTAGTGTTCAGCCATTATTAAGATGTTTCATACAAACATGGCGTTTCGAACGGTTAAAATTACGTATTAAATACAATTTCCTGTACTGCCTTATTTTTCGTGCTGAGGTGTCGTTAAACATTCATTCATGTTTGTATTGCTACAAAGAGGACTACCACTCCCAGACTAATATACTAAATCAAAACTAGCACCGGGCAGAGCTCATTAGAATAAGTACAGCTGTGATGACATGCACTCATGAATCACTGTCACAACAGTGATAATATCAGGTGTTCTCGAAAAATGTGCATATCCTGTCCCACTATATGATCTTGCAATGGTTGACAGATGTGTCAAAACATCCATTTTTAAAGACAATTTCCGTCTTTAAAGCTACTTTTTCGTGCTGGAGTGTCGTTAAACGTCTGTTCTGTCTTTAAAGCTGTAACAGGTTTTTTTTTTAAAATGACCCACTCGGGAACTGACAGGAAACATAGACCCAGTAAAATATAATATTTAAAAACACATATAAGTCTAACACTACTTAGTTTCAGAATATTATATATAATTATTAATCTATATTTCTTTCCATGTGCTGTTATAAAATCATATGCTGGTTCGAATCTGATAAGATTTTATTTACCTCTGGCTGTATGTTTATAATCCGTTTGAGTCGATAGGGGACCCGGTGTAACTCTGTAACTATAATGTTAAAACTCCTGTTTGATAAATACTATTACTTTTAAACCCTCACCAATTCCAATAACATTTTAACTATAATGTTTGTTTTTTTTTAAATAAAAACGTTCTTAATAAAGTTACCATCAAATGGTATTGATTGTATGGATGGAATATTCTTTTAGAAATAGTTTTCAAATGTAAAATATGGTGAAATTAGTGTTTGGATGTATCAAAGCTGCAGTTTTTCCGAACTTTAGACAAACCGACAATCACAGGGTTTGCATGGAAGCGGTTCTTAAATCGAACCCGTGCGTAATGGAAAGGCTTGCGGTCATTTGCCCCCCTGGACATTTGCCCCTAGGACATTTGCCCCGAGGACATCCCCCCTACCCCCGACATTTGCCCCTTTGCTTATTGAGAATCCGGTCATTTCCCCCCCCCCCTGCAATATTTTTCAATCTTTTAAAACAAAAATGTTTAAAAATTATTGCAACTGAGATACATAATGCCATGAATATTTGGCTTCCTTTGCCACATACACACACAAACACATTATTACCATTGATGTTAACTGTTCTAATCTATATTGTCAAGTGAAAATAATTTAATGTACTTAATAGTGATGGCCTCCAAAACCACACATACATATATCATTGCCAGTGAGCTTTGTTTATAACAACATCAAATATATTTTCTTTATTACCATTGATGTTAATTAACTGTTCTAACTGATATTGTTTAATCTACTTGATAGTGATGGCCTTCAAAACCATGGCTTTGATTAAAAGCCGGTAAGACTAAATGTGGCATTGTGTGTATATACAGAATAGGATTAGGCTTGATTAATAAGCATCAAAGTGTAGCGTTCCTGGTTTTCAGTCTGTCTATCTTTTCATATTTTCCTTGGTTATTATATTCAGTTAAGATTCTGATTATATCTCTTACTAATTACATTAAATGCATGATCTAACTCTACTCACTTATGAATATCAGGAACGTTATTTTCTCATTGCTACGATGGATAATACAATAAGTGTCGTGCAACCGTTTTAAATGTTGTCGGCAGAAGTCCGTGCAAGAGTGTGGCCTGACTGAATCAACCAATCAGGTTGGTCAAGTTAGATTATTTTTCGACGCACGTTATTCATCCCCACTTGCGCTCGGGTTGTTTTTCCTGTGAGGTTATTAATTGTGGGTTGCGTTGTTTTTCGTTTTATATATATATATATATATATGTAAACATGTTTGCTTCCATTCCTAGCTGTCTGCCCATTTATACATACGTTTAACCAATGTATATCTTATAAGTTTCGGTTATTAAAATTATAAATTAGCTACGTAAAGTGAGTCATGCAATGACCCGTGTTACGTGTAAGGTGTAATCGTCCCATATATAATTCCGTGTTTTTACCGTGCACGAACTGTCCGCTTAATCGTTTTGGCTGAGTTATAGCACGGACGACCCGTCTGAATAAACTAAACCCGATTAAATTAGGATCTCCTTGGTTTTAATAACCCCATTCCGAATAAGTGAGTCCTAATTATATGGATTAACGACTACTTTAATAGGATGTTTTGGTTAAAAATAGCTTTGAAGGGGGCTGTCAGAACAGAACAGAACAGAACTTTATTACACTCAGGCCGTTACACAACGGCATATGAGGAACATGATATATAAACTGTAGTGACAAGATAGGGTTTACAGGAGACAATAGTACAATAGTATTAATACAAATGCAATAAAGTAATAGAGACAATAGTATAATACAAATGCAATAGAATAATAAGGAATAATATAATACAATTAGAATAAAGTAATGTAATGTCACATTATTGTAATTCCTACCAAATGTGCTAATCAGACATGCGCACACATATATACATGTATACTTGGGTAGTAATAAGACATTGTACATAATTCATATACATATATTTTAGGGTTTACTGCATTTATTAATAATTTCTTTTATTAATTTACATAATTTCTTGAGAACACTTATTTTGCTATTCGTCATTAGTTGTTTAAATTTCAGCGTACTTGGTTTATTATAATAATATGGCTTAAGCAAATTTTTACGGTAGTTAGTGAAATAAGTACATGTGAATAAATAGTGAAATTCGTCTCCAATATCATTATTGTTACATAATGTGCACGTTCGATCTTCCACTGGGGTGTTGTTCCAGCGTCCTGTTTCGATTGGTAAGTAGTGATTAGATGTTCTAAATTTGAGTAATATAGTCCAACATGTTTGTGGTAATATAATAAGATATTTTTCTAATCTTAGGTTTTCCTTAAATATAGTGTACGTTTTACCTTTTGATGATAAAGTTATGTTTGTATTCCATTGTTGTAAATACTGGTCGTTTTGTCTTAATTTTACTTGATTAAGAAGTATTTTTACGGATGAAAAGTTCCGTGACATACAAACATTTGTCATGCCTAGCTGGTTAAATATATCTTCGACCATTTTTATCCATTTATAACTATATCCATTAACAGAAGAGTCGTGTAACATTAATTCATGCAGTAAAAACGATGATTTTGTTTGTTTACCAGATACGATACGGGCCCAAAAACTTATAATTCTTTGTTGAATAATTAGTTTAAGGGGTCTTCTTCCTAGTTCTCCATATAACATGAATAGCGGGGTGCCTTTTTTAACTGGTAAGATGTGTCTTAGGAATGTTATATGAATAGTTTCAATGATATCGATGTTTTCATAACCCCATATTTCGCACCCGTATAAGAGAATCGGGAGTACAATGGAATCAAATAGTTTTAATTTGCATTCTATTGAAAAGTTATTGTCTTTGGATTTAGACAGAACAAAGTACATTGCTTTTGTTGCCTTTTGAGTTAGTAGTTTTTTGCTTGTATTAAATTTATTTAGTTTGGTAAAAGTAAGACCTAAGTATTTATATTCTTTTACGTTTTCAAGCACATCATGTCCAAGTATAAAAACTTTCTTGTAATCATTACTGGTGCCATTGAAAATGATTATTTTAGTTTTACTTGCATTTACTTTGAGTTTCCATTTATTGTAATATTGTGAAAAGACATTTAGGGATTGTTGTAAGTCAGAGGCGTTTGATGCGAGAAGCGCAGTATCGTCAGCATATAATAAACATAAAAAGTAAAGAGCTGTTTTATCGAACGTTTCATCTCTATCCAGGGATACCCCAGTACAATTTTGGCTTTTTAAGTAATTATCTAGATCATTTAAATACAGGGAAAACAGGACAGGCGACAAATTTTCTCCTTGTCGGACACCGATGTTGCATGGAAATAGCTCAGAGGTTTCGGTTTTTGTACAAATACATGACTTTATTCCTTGATACATTTGATAAATTATTTTAAAGAATTTTCCATTAATATTATTTTCTAACAGTTTCTGCCATAGGCAAGTTCTAGAAATAAGATCAAAAGCTTTTTGGAAATCTACAAAAGCACAAAATAATTTCCTTTTTCTTGTCTTTAAAATTTCTATCAGAGAATGTATATTAAATAGATGGTCGGTAGTAGAGTAGCCTTTTCGGAAAGCAGTCTGAGATTCATTCAGTATATTATTTTCTTCAATAAAAGCATTTAATCGGTTATTTAAAATTGTGGTGAACAGTTTAGAGATGCAACAGAGCAATGTTATTGGTCTATAATTTTCTGGTAACGAACGATTTCCTTTATTTTTAAAAATGGGTTTAATTAATCCAGTCAACCATTCATTGGGAAAAACACTATTGTCGAAGATTATGTTAAACAGTTTAATATAGATTGGTAGTATTATGCCGGCAGTTGTTTTAATGTATTCATTAATGATATTGTCGATTCCAGGTGCCTTACCGTTTTTCAGTTGTTTTATAGCATTTAATATTTCATTTTCTTCAATTCTACTGTTTAAAACATTTTCACTATCTGAGTCTATGTTATTAAAGTTTATTTTTGTTTCGTTATCGTCTGATTCGCCTTTGTTTAGAGTTTGGAAAAAATGATAGAAAACATCTAACGGTGGTAAGTTATTATCTTCGTTAGGTCGTTTAAGTAGTTTGTAAAAAGCTTTTGGGTCGTTTGTCCTCAATTGTCGCATTTGTTTTTCAATATTAAATCTTTGGACGGAATGTTCTTTCAGCAAGGACTTTTTATACGTTTTACTTGCATTAATTAATCTTTGTTTATTTTCTAAAGTTATTCTTGAGTTATACGTTTGTTTGGCCTCATGATATTTTCCGCGTAGAATTCGACAACTGTGTGTCTTACCGAACAGCGATTGGTTACCTTTGAGTTTTACACGTCGCTTGATCGTGCAAGATCGTGCATGACCTAGAGTCGATTCAGCCGCATCTAAAAATAGTTTTTTCATAGCCTGTGTTGCAGTATCGACACGTGTTTGAATGTCAACAGACTGATTATCAAGCATTGTGGATATGATTTCGAGTGAGTCCTGGTTAATTTTATTTTTAAATTCTGTTGATTTTTCTGGTTTCCATTTACTTGGCTTTTTGTTAGCTGAATATGTCATACAATTAGAAGTATCGTTATCGTTAGCATGTTTATCAACATTTAAGCTAAGTATTAAAGCACAATGTACATCTGAAAAAAGTGGGTCAAACTCACATACATCAAAATGTTTAGCTATTTTTAATAAATGATGGTTGCCAATGGCATAATCAACAACACTGCTATCTTTACAAGTCAATTTTCCTATGTTTTTATCATGTCCTAATCTGCCATTTATTATATATAAATTGTGTGACTTACATATATTTAATAGTTTAATACCATGACTGTTTACTTTGCCAATATCTTGACTTGCTCTTTCTATGGGAATATTATATGATTCTAATTTGTATATGTCATTAAAAAAATCTAACATATAATTTTCCATGTTGTTTAGTATGTCAATGTCAGTATCAATTACAGTGTAATCTGGGAAACAATTTGTTATAGCATTAAAATCACCTAGTAGTAAAAGTGGGCTATGTTCTTCTATGTGTTCAATAAGTTCACTTTCAATAATGTCAAAAATATTTTCTTTATAGTATGGGGATCCAATAGGAGGAATGTATACAACACCGATGGTTAGTTTTCCGTGAAGACCTGTAATTTCCGTGGGAATGCTAAACCAAGACACATATTCAGAATTATTTGTGATATTGAAATCTATAGTAGAAGACAATTCATTTTTTATACCAATGGCTATTCCACCTGATGAATTTAATCTTTTTTCCCTGTTATTCAGAAGGAAGGTATAGCCAGGTAATAATGTTGACATGCAGTCTGTTTGATCTATTTTTGTTTCAGTAAAACAAAGGATATCATACTTAGATATAAATTCTACAAATTCAGGGATTTTTAGTTTACTTCTCAGACCACACACATTAATACTAATAACAGATAATTGAGTATTTTCACAACTGTCACAAGAAGTCAGTGGATTGGGCTTGTTTTGGTATATTTCCCCAGCTACATAAGGTTGATCAGTTTTGACGGTGCTCATACAGGGTGGGTTAACATTTGTGGTGCTAATAGGAACCGTATGTACATTTATGGTATTGATATAACATGGGTCAATATTTGATATACTATCACAAAACATATCAGCATTTGGGGTAATAACAGAAGGTAAATATACATTTGTAGTACTGACACACGGTGGGTTGACATTTATAGGTATATTATTAAATGGATTTACATGTAAATATACATTTGAATAGTAGGGTGGGCTAACATCTGTGGTGCTAATAGGAACTATATGTACATTTGTAGTAGTATTATCATAATGTGGATCAGTATTTGATGTACTATCACAAGGTATATCAACATGTTTGGTTCTAACAGGAGATAAATATACATTTGTAGTACTACAACAAGATGAGCTAATATAATTTGTAAGCAAATTATTCATTGCAGTTAAGTATACATTTGAGATACTATCACAGAGTGGGTCAACATGTGTTAACATATCATTAACTGCAGGTGGATGTACATTTGAAATATTATCACAAGGTATGCTAACATCTGTAGTACTAGCAGGAGGTAAGTATACATTTGTAGTACCACCACAAGGTGAGCTAATATTTGTAGACAGAGTATCAGCCGAGGGTAAATATACACTTGAAATATAGGGTTGTTCAACATATTCATTTGAATTATTATCACAGAGTGGGTTGTTGCTACTATTACAATTACTGGGTGGGTTAGTATTGTGAACTTTTTTGAGAGGTGTCTCAACTGTACTAATACTATCAGCAGTAACATGGCTCATGCTATCAGGTGAATCACAAGGTAAGTTATTTGCTATAGCAACATTACTTAAATTACCACTGTCACAGGCTACATCAATATTAGATAATATATCATAAGGTATTGTGGGACTGTGAACATGCTCACCTGTTAAGTTAGTGCTTCTATCACATAAATCATAGCTAAAAGTATTGAAACATGGTATGTCATGTGTACATATGCTGCTACATGGTAAATCTGTATTACTTTTACATGTAGTAACCTCATATTGGTCAGAATTCATATCATATAAATCAACATTGTCAAAATCTTTCAGACAAGGTAATATTGGTATGTCATGTGTACATATATTTATATTTTCATATAGAGAGTCTATGTTTCTAATACCAATTATACCATTATGTAGATCAGGATTTCTATCATGTAAACAAACATTGTAGAGGCTATTGGAATATGGTGCATGTATATCACATGTCAATATAGTATCATGTGGTAAGATTTTATTACTGCTAGTGCCATTCTTACCTTGTAGGTAGGTATTTCTGTCAAATGAACCAACATTGTAAAAACCACTAAAACTTGGTGTATCATTTGTACTTACATGTATGTCATCTGACAGCAAGTCAGTATTACTACTGTAAGTCAAACATGTATTGTCTTTTAAGTCTGTGTTGCCAAAATTGAAACAAGGTGAGTTAATATTACTTATAATATTACTAGCTTGTGTAGGGTTGGTAACATCACAAAGTGAACCAGTAGAATGTGTTTTACCACATATACATAAAGGTAATGTCCTGTCATGGAAAATATTTTTATTATATATATCTCTGTACATTGCATTGGAGTTAGTGTTTCCTGATATGGAATGGTTTGGTCCATTGCTTATACAGTGTTGGCTGGGGGTGATATTTGAGACAGTTTTGAGATGGGGGACACAGTTTATGGCTCCATGACATCCCTAACTGGAAGACATAGCATTCAGAGGGGCAAATCTGTTCATATCCTCAAACACTGGAACATGGGTGGGAGTTGTTATTCTGTATCTTTTTCTGGAAGGGCCACTGCTGTTGCTGCTTCTGTTTGGAACTTGGTGTCTTGGGTAATTATGGTGTTCAGAGGGTTGGGTGTAGCCATCTTCTGGGAAGTATTCTCTCCCTTCTATAAAGAGTCTATCCACTTTCAGGAAAGCTTTTTTGTTATTTCTCCTGGCTTCCCTGTATACAGGGTACAATTCTTTACGCCTTTCCGCAATTTCTCGTGGGTACTGGTCATTGATACCATAGGGTTTACCTGCTAGTTTTTTGGCTGCATTTTTAATTTTATCCTTGTCTTTGAGGTGTTGAAAATGTGCAACAATTGATCGTGGTTTTCCATGGTTTTCCAATATATATGATTTAACGGAGTTCGTGTACACCGGCATGGATGGGTAAGGTGTAGAGCCTAATTATTTGGTAAGTGCTGTCCTGCAGATGTAAATTTAATTCCGCGAATATTCTCTTAGTCAGGATTATCCACGACACATTCATACACGTCCCTAAATATTAATATTTATTTGTATGGATATGTGGGTGTAAATTTATTTATTTGGTGGTAGTCAATTCATATATGGATTCTTAGAGGACTACCATACATATTTGTTATTTGTTTGTACTCCCTTGAATAAATGTGTAATCTGTTCATTTGTTAGTTTGGGTTTTCTGTGCTAGCCAAGTCGGGTCTCTGGTTTATAGTAATTTCAGCCTTCTAGAGAATTATTAATAGACTCTTAGTACCAGCAAAAGTCTACAACCGAAAGGGGTAGCCGAACCCGTGGTCCCCAGTTTGGGACCCGAAAAGTAAATTTCATTACAAAAGGATGCAATTAATAATCTCACATCTGATTAATCTCTTCTACATGGAAATCATCACTAGTAACCGAGGTTGTCCAAAGCTTTGCTATGAAGGATATTCTTACACCCAAGAAGCGAGTACGTCGCCACACCAAACAACTACAGGAACGTTTGGTCACGATGTGCAACCAGTATGTTGCTGGTGAGATGTGTATACAAACACCCTGAAGGGCATAGGCCACTGCATCAGGATCAAGTGAAAATATTGTTTTGTCTCTGTGTTCTGTAATAAAATATTGATTGTTAACGTTGGTCTATGATGCAGTATTTAATAAACTATTGTTTTATAAAATATGGAATATGTATTATTGTTGTTTCGCATTAAAAGGGGCAAATGTCCTGGGGGGGGGGGGGGCAAATGACCTATGGGGTTACTGTCCGGGGGCAAAGGGCGGGTGGGGGGGGGGGGGGGCAAATGGCATGGACCCTAATGGAAAGGACCATCACGATGGGATAGGATCTGCAGTGACCACATCATCCCTGGGGATTACAACAATTATTTAAGGTGGTCGATAAGTATGACACTTATTTTTATTTATGTTTTTAAAACATATTTGTTCCAAGCCTATATCCCAACTGGCACATGTTCTATGCGCATGGTACACCAAGCAAGAAACCAAGACGAGCACCAGCTAAACTAGAGCTCAAAAGGGTGAGGGGCGGGGAGGGTACCCGTGCAGGGACGTTAGTGTAAAAAATAGTAGTACGGCTCGAGGTTGCCAGACTTTCTTTCAAATTAAGTTGTGAAGGACATTTTTACAGATACAACAAATATAACCCACAAAAGTGCCTCTTTGAAAAGTGGTACGGCCATGCGCCGCCCCTGCAGTAGCGTATGGAGGGGGCCCACGGGAACACGCCCCCACCCCATTAAATTTTTTTTTTTAAACTATTAAATTTGATAAAATCATACATACACATGTATATACATAGTGTGGGTTGCCCCTCCCCCCCCCCCCCCTCCCAATATAGAATTCTGCCTACGCTAGTGGAGGGTACCAAGCCCTGAACGATAAAAAAAAATATGGGGCAAGCATTTCATAATTAAATATAAACTATGTGTGTGTGTGTGTGTGTAGGTAGGTAACTAGTTTAACGTGCTCATATACCATTTCCTCGCCAATCGAGGTGCCATTAGAGTAGATGTACAGATATGATAAGACCAAAATGTTTAAACTATCATCGTCCGTTAAAAATCAGCTGTTTTTCGAAATATCATTCTCTGCTGTGGGCATGCTGACCTACTAACAGAATGAATGGAATCCGCCGCATGCTACGTCACAGGTCTGATGCGGGTCAAATCGACTGAGCAGTGGGGTTTTTCCCTAATCATTTTACAAAAAGTCACTTTATTGATAATTGGGATGGTATTTTTGGTTTTTAATTTTCATACTGCAATGTTTATGTATTTTTGAAATATATATAACTGTGTATTAATAATGTGCCATAGGCCTGGACCTTTAAGTTTTAATTGGGCGTTTCAAATATTTCTGCTTCCATATATATTTAATATACATATATACAGATATCAGCCTATCACCAACGTATATTGATCTCACCAAGATATATAAAAAGTCGATTCTTGGCTTTGTTATTCTTCTCTTATTACGATCAACAACAACACAAAACGATCGAGGTAAGTTTTCAAAACCTTTTTTTTATTATTCCACTGCAATAGATTATGTTTACTAATGAAACATTTTTATACATGTTAATATTAATAAACAAAAGATGCCGATAAAATTAGCTTTATATTATTTAACATAATTATACACAGTTGGTTTAGGAAATAATTGTTTTCTTCTCATTTCAATTTTTAAAAAATAATAATTGTATTATAAATAATTTTGGCGATACATCAGCCATGTTGTTAATGTGCATTTAATAACAGACGTCTGCGTTAAATGTTGTGTTTTAGTCAAGAATACAATTGTATAATTTTCAGTTATTAGAAGAGTTAGAGAAATGTTGGGGTGTATATTATATACACAGCAGTTTTGTTCTAATTTAGCAAACCTACCCACTTAACTGCATACTTATATCAGACATGCAAATATTATTTAATTCTATTAGATTTGTTGTGTTAATTCACCACCATTTCCTCCACGGCAGTGCACAGTGTGGGCATGCACTGTCATATTCAAAGAGATACCCCAGATTGCAGTAATTTTATCACAATTCCAATAAGTATTTAATGTATTTTTACAAGGATCCAACCAGTTTTCTGGGTAAACCATATGCATTGTTTAGCAGCGCAAAATGTCCCTTGTGCTCATTGTGTTTAGAAATATGTCAAGAAGTCTCTTTTAGAACATTAGCTCTCCACCAAAAGGTATTTTGGACATCATTTTAATACTGTATTATTAACACGGGGCGGGACGTAGACCAGAGGTAACGCGCTTGTCCGATGCGCGGTCGGTGTGGGATCGATTTCCGTCGATGGGCCCATTGGAATATGTCTCGTTCCAGCCAGTGCAACACAACTGGTATATTAAAGGCCGTGGCATCTGCTGTCCTGTCTGTGTGATAGTGCGTATAAAAGATCCCTTGCTACTAATGGAGAAATTCAGCGGGTTTCCACTCTGAAACTATATGTCAAAATTACCAAATATTTGACATCCAATAGCCGATGATTAATAAATCAATGTGCTCTAGTTTTGTCTTTAAACAAAAAGACCTTTAACCTTATCCTTTACACCTTTCTAACTATGTGTATAAACTCTCACCATCACCACCACACAAAAAAAAAAAAAAAAAAAAACGTGGGAAAAAACAATAAAAAAAACAAACAAAAAACTAAAAGCATCAAACTTCTAAACTGCGATATTTATGCTCGTCACATGAACACCATAATAGAAAATATTAAAAACGCACCACTAGATTTTAAGGTGTTATTGCAATCATATGTGTAACGTTATCAGGAAATATATAATAACGTGAGGAAGTAGTCGTGAGACCTTTTTCAGTGCTGTATTAAAACAACACGTGCTTTCAAAAGACTTAAATTGAACAGCTACCAAAACATGCATGCATCGTTGAATGTTTACACGCGTCGTAGTACAACAGTTTGGATGTCATCATTCAACAATAATGCGACTCCTAAGTCGCACTCAGCAAGTGGTTTCCATACAGAATTACTATATTAAATAAAGTTTCGAACATGATACCAGCCAATCGTGGATATTTTTCAGTTATTCTGTTGTTTTTCAATCATCATCATCATCGTCGTCATCATCATAATCATCATCATCAACAACAACATCTATTAAATTATATCTATGTAATTAGTTGATTAATCGTCCATGTTCTCTATCTGGAGATTCTAAAATGAATCTCTTGGAGGTAATGGATCACATCTTCCACTTTGAAACTATTGTCACTTTTATCGTGTTTGTAATCTAACATCATATTTTTGGACAAAGTGTGGTCCACGTAATTTAGTGTATAAATGGACCCAGTGAAAGAAGGCATTGTGTGGGGTCCTAATCTGCCACTGTTGTAGTTAAGTCAGTCATTTCTCTCTCTGTTTTGTTTTAAAACCTACTGCTAAAATACTTTTAAGTTTAATAAAATTTGGTCCATGTATAAGATGGCTGTAAAAACACGTTCCTGGGGGTGAACCCCCCCCCCCCCCCCCATCTTCTTGAGAGGATTTTCAAGGGACTCTCTGGTCGCACCTATCGATGGAGTAAGGAGCGCTGACACCATGTTTGTGAATGATATTGGTAGTCTAATTAACTTTAACCTGTTCAAAAGGTCAATCCTTCTGTCAATAGCTCTGATTCTAAATATCATTAGTTCGGCAACTGCAATCCCCCTGTTGTCATCATAAATAAATAAATAAGCAACGTCGTTTTAGAACCCCTGCGCGTGCTGTAACCTCACCGTGGTGCAGGGGTGTAACATTCTCTTTGAGAATGGCCAATACAGCACAAATTGAAGTTCAGAGTAAAATTCGGTGTCCGTAAAATTCTGTGATATTTGTATTTGTATTTTTGCACAGTTCTTTACACTGTTTTTGTTTAAACCTTGAATTTTTATATTGATGTTGAACATCACTTTATTTATTTACATTACCATAGTTTGACACCCAATAGCCGATGTATTTTTCGTGCTGGGGTGTCGTTAAACATTCATTCGTTTTAGAACATGATACATAAATACGTGCTCCTAACAAACCATCTGCAGTGATGCTTGACTTTTGTTATTCAGTATTTGCGCCACCGGCAAAAGCAATACTGTTATGAAAATGTTTGAAGAAGAAAAACAAAATATGTTTCTTGCTTACAGTTTCCAGATCTTCAAACTAACAATTGGGCAACGTATCTGTCACTAAATTTAAAACTCATATTAAAACATATTACTACGTTTTAAGTCCGTTTTTAACAAACAAACACAAATTCAATGATGTTTTTGTTTTTAATGATCAAAATCGTATCTCTGCACAAAGCAGAGACGAAAAGATGTTAGGAAAGTCGTGATTGTTGTCCATGATCCACTATCAGATGCTCGTCCTTAAGAAGACCGCCACTCCCCTAGAACATCAGTAACAGGATGATTTATCCCTCTCACACCATATGTAGACGGACTGCTACTCCCCTAGGACATCCGTAAAAGGATGTTTTATCCCTCTAACACCATCTGTAGGAGGACTGTCACTCTCAGGACTAACTTAGAAAACACAAACTTGCACAGGATAGAGCCCAATGGAATATATACAGCTGTGATGGAATGCACTCACATATTACTTGTTGATAAACTAATACTAATAATAATAATAATAAAGTTCAATTAAATAAAAACGTTTTTTGTTGTTTTATTTGTTGGGGGGGGGGGGGGGTAGTTTTTTTTCCAATTACCACGACATTTTATAGATTAAATTTCATTTTAATATGGGGAACCAGACAAATCTGGAACAGACAATATAGGATATTGCACCGTAATTGTATTCAATATGCAGTACACTTTCCCTTGGCCGTAGCTGGTAATTTGAGTTTTGAGTTGATGGTGGTTTAAAGCTTAATAATTTTTATTTTTGTATGTGAGTTTTAACATTAATTTGTACTTGCCCAAACTGGATTTTACTTCTCAATAATTACAAACGTACAAAAACAAATATATACATGTATACTTTGAAATAAAACGATGTTACAGCTGCTTTAAACATTCAGACGATCAGAAACATACTGGTATTCTGAAGTAGAAACTATATTCAAAATGTAATGTTAACCCCGGACTCAATATAACTGAGTGATTCCGTAATAAATTAATTTACCATAGTGAGTTTATTGTTTTATATTATACTAATTGAGTGATTCCGTAATAAATTAATTTACCATAGTGAGTTTATCGTTTTATATTATACTAATTGAGTGATTCCGTAATAAATTAATTTACCATAGTGAGTTTATCATTTCATATTATACTAATTGCTTGCCTACTGCGTGTGAACTATGGGAATTACAAGTATTGTATATGGAAATAGTGGTTAATACCAAATTCTTTTGTAACATTTTAATTTAATAACTTTTTTAAACGATGTTTATTTAATAAACCAAGTGGAATGGGAACCTGGCGGTAGGCCTAAATAAATACCTCGCCATGAAATGACACTATATACTGTGTAAAATTACAGACTAATATTTAATAGTAAGTAAATCGCATTGATAAAGATCATGGAATTGTGTGCAGATTGCAGTATCTTAGGTTCAATTCGGACTGATAATTCTTGTTTCCAAATATCATTGCTTTCATGTCAAAACAACAACTGTAAAAGAACATGGCTGGGTGAATATGATCATACAAAGGACAAGAGAACAAAAATTGGATTGTATCTTCAAAAGGATGGCCAAAACTACAATAAGGATGATCATAAATAGCTCTTGCGAAGAAGTTTGTTTTGTTTAAAGACACTACTAGAGCACATTGATTTATTAATCATCGGCTATTGGATGTCAAACATTTGGTAATTTTGACATATAGTCTTAGAGAGAAAACCCGCTAAATTTGTCCATTAGTAGCAATGGATGTTTTATATGCACCATCCCACAGGCAAGATAACACATACCACGGACTTTGATATACCAGTCGTGGTGCACTGGCTGGAACGAGAAATAGCCCAATGGTCCAACCGACGGGGATCGATCCCAAACTGATCTCGCATCAAGCGAGCGCTTTACCACTGGGCTACGTCCCACCCCTATATCTTGTGAATCTATGGACATTTAAATGACTACAATCTAAAAGGAGTCTACAGTGGATTATTTGGTTTGAGCGTTATCCTAGAAAGTGTTTGAATGGTACACTTCTAGGTGGACATAACGTTGTCTCTTTAAATTGGTTCAGAATAATTTCTTATACAGCTCAATTCCAGTACGAATGCATTTCAGTGCATCACGACATTTGACAGCTCGGCCATCGGGATATCAAAATAGAAGCGCAATTAAACGTAGTTAAGAATGTGTGCAGTCAAACGCTCGGTACAAAACTAATATAACAATTTGTATTTATATACAGCAGTGTTTAAATTGCAATGGAGCTAATGACGATTTCGGGGGCAAATAGTCCATCAGCAGAAATGTCGACCCAGTAAATACAATATTTAAAGCATCTCTAGTGTTTTTTAGGCAACAAAAGCTATTTATCACTGGGCCAACCTTTAAAACTAATTTATCAATATAAATATAATATAACTGTTAAACCATAGATTTTTTTTTATATTATTATACCATTCGCCTATAATTAAGTTTTCCAGTTATTGCATTCGCTCGTAATTTACACAATAAACCTTTATCCCAAAGACAATCAAAAGCGTTGCTAATGTGAAAAAAAAATGTCTGATTTGACCATCATCCATTGCTTTAGAAATGTAATTATAAAGGCCCGTCAACTGATATATTGTGAAGTCACCAGATATTATAGTATTTCATTATCAAGAAAGTTATATTCCATAACGGATCTTTCAAATGCTTTTTGACAAACAACTTATTAGGGCCACTGGTCTATACTGATTACATCATTCTTATGAATGGATTGACGAGTTAATGTCTCCAAATAATGGAATGTATAGAGTAAAACATAAACATTTTAAAATTTCATCAAATATTTGGCAAATTATTTTTCTCTTTTTTACAATAATTTTATTATTTATTTAATCAGGACCGCTGGCTTTTCTTACATTCAGAGATAATAATATATCTTCTACGTGCTTCTCCTGTACCTTTATATCTTTTAGTTGATTAATAATGTTATTTTGATTCTTTTAGTAAGTTTTTGTCATGTTCATTCTGCTATTTTAGTTCGGGTATCTTCCAGTATTTATTTTAATCCTGCTTGTGCTGCTAATTGTCATAATGACTGAGTATGTTGATTATCTGTTATTATAGGATTATCCTCCATTAAACTAACAACCTTATCATCGGTGTATTTCTGTTTCAAAATTGTAATTTAGATATAGTACAAAGCATACATACATACATACATACGTGCATGCATGCATGCATGCATACATACATACATACATACATATACACATACATACGTACGTACGTGCATGCATGCATGTATACATGCATACACATATACACATATGCTCATACACATACATACACAAATGAAATAAAAAATAATGTACAGTTAAACATTACTCATTACCAAAACGAAGTTAAACAAAGATACCTGATTGAGAAACATATTCACTACAGTAAAAACTGCTTTAATAAATTCGTTACCAAATGGGCAATGTACCATTCTCTATTTGATATATAATATTAAAATCACTTTTTTTCATTCATGTGTTTTCATCAGCCCCAACAGGTCACGTGGAATTGTTGTAAAGTAAAACACCTTCATATCTGTATGCCTATTGTATATCCTACTTCTTTTTACAGACCACTGAAATGTAATATAAATAATGATAAATATGTACATAATCAAAATGCGTACGTGTGTGTATGTGTGTGCATACTTTTTTCTACCCTCCTTCTCTTTCTCTCTCATTTTCATATAGCATTATATACTTTCATTTACTCTAAATACTTGTTAAAATCCAGGCCTTTGTGAATATATTATTTTAATTAATTTTTCCTATAAATTAGTAACTACAGTATGTGTGTATAAATTGTGTATATAATTACTGTAACAACCCATGTCTTCTACCTTTGCTTGGGTTGATATTTGTCAACAAGGGAATGGTCAAGAAAAAATAAACAGTTACATAATAATAATAATAATAATAATAATAATAATAATGTGGAGTCATTATGAACCAGACGTCATATTATCAAATACATAAATTACAATGGAATACCCTGTGATGTCCAAACAGAGAGTCAATGTTATAAAGGTCGTGCATGTCAAGGTCACAATAACACTATGAAATAAAAATCTATTATTATGGTTGGCCATTAAGGGTTTGTTGGTAAACCAAGCTAGCTTAGGTATAAACATTTCACGATTTCATTACTACAGACTTGTCAACTTCAAAATTCAATCATCTCAAAATACCCAAAGTGTGACATCATAGGTTATTCGCTTGGACCCTTCATACACAAATACATATACATATACGTAATACGACAGACATACACATACACATACATATACATATACACTTGTGTAATATCATTTCTAAATTAAATATTGATCTGAGGGTAAGGTTTCATACATTTTATTGTGTTGCTGTTTTGGATGAACGAATGTGTTAACGACACTCCCATTGCAAAACATCCCCATCGGCTATTGGTTGTCAAAAAGGTATCTTAAAGATTACCCCTCTCCGTGGTGCACATTTCATTGGATAAGCGTTGTTTTAAATTCAAAGCAGGATATCTCCTGTCTAACCAACGCCAAACTATGGACCTCCGCCCCCACACTGGCATTGTTAATACGCAATGGAATTAATCGAAATAGCAGTTGGCATATTTTGGTCTATTGTTGAGCCATCATATACTCTTCTAAAAAAGTAGGGGAACATGAAAATATTAATATCAACTATTAAACCACAGACATCCTAGTAATGAACGTTCGGTCTGTTTATCACACACCGAAACGCATTCCATAGTTTTGCACATGCATCACGCAGTCGCCCCCCGGTTACACGTGCTTTTGGTGTCATTCTCGATTTTGAGAATTTCCACGAAGGTCCCTTAATCACTGTGGAACATCATTTTCTGTCCATCGTTTTCATTCTGTTGATCATACAGTTGTTAGTGTTTTCTTTTTAGTCATTTTTTTATTGTTTAAATTTGCGATTTACTGATAAGAAAAAAAACCCCGTCCATCTTTCAAATTTACTTCTGACCCAATCGTCCTTCACGATCTTTGTGGTTCATAAAACCTACTGTAATACTGAACTACGGTTGTAATGTTTGCCCAATGAATTCACTATTATCATATAACCATTATCCACAGCTAATATACCGTACAATTTTGGCAATTGAAGAGTATATATAATTTGTTAAATTTTGTATATCATGTTTGCTAAATATTCCCGTGAAAAAAAAAAAAAAAAAAAGAGAACAAAAAAAAAAAAAAAAAAAAAAAAAACGCTGAGACTGTACCCTCATTCGTGGGAAAATTGATTTAAGGACATCAATGAAATTAACACTACCGAAGTTTGAATGCTCAACAATGTATAATTTAACCGTGCAACGCGGAGGCGCTGTAAATAAGTTGTGTTTTTTTGTGGGGGGTTTTAAAGAAGAGTCTAAATTTTAACTAAATCTGACTTTTAAGGATATGTAACAAACAGAATACTATATCCGCGTCCGTTAGCTGTTCATTTATCGAATAAGTTTTTGAAACAATTCTAAATGGTATCTAGGCGGCCACTCGCGAAGTAAATAATACAAAAGATATATATTCAAAATGTGTTTCTGAAAAACTTTCAAAAGTTTTAAAATATATATTGTTATGTTATATACTAGGCAGGTGCCATATTAGTATCAGAAAGTGGAAAGAGAAAACAAATATTACTCGTAGATTGTCCAATAGCGACCTAACGGAAAATGATCACTATTGATGGGGCATTGTGTCCTAACAGTGCGACATATTCATAAAAGTATATTCCAGAATAGTCTACAGTGGATTATTTGGTTTGAGCGTTATCCTAGAAAGTGTTTGAATGGTACACTTCTAGGTGGACATAACGTTGTCTCTTTAAATTGGTTCAGAATAATTTCTTATACAGCTCAATTCCAGTACGAATGCATTTCAGTGCATCACGACATTTGACAGCTCGGCCATCGGGATATCAAAATAGAAGCGCAATTAAACGTAGTTAAGAATGTGTGCAGTCAAACGCTCGGTACAAAACTAATATAACAATTTGTATTTATATACAGCAGTGTTTAAATTGCAATGGAGCTAATGACGATTTCGGGGGCAAATAGTCCATCAGCAGAAATGTCGACCCAGTAAATACAATATTTAAAGCATCTCTAGTGTTTTTTAGGCAACAAAAGCTATTTATCACTGGGCCAACCTTTAAAACTAATTTATCAATATAAATATAATATAACTGTTAAACCATAGATTTTTTTTATATTATTATACCATTCGCCTATAATTAAGTTTTCCAGTTATTGCATTCGCTCGTAATTTACACAATAAACCTTTATCCCAAAGACGATCAAAAGCGTTGCTAATGTGAAAAAAAATGTCTGATTTGACCATCATCCATTGCTTTAGAAATGTAATTATAAAGGCCCGTCAACTGATATATTGTGAAGTCACCAGATATTATAGTATTTCATTATCAAGAAAGTTATATTCCATAACGGATCTTTCAAATGCTTTTGACAAACAACTTATTAGGGCCACTGGTCTATACTGATTACATCATTCTTATGAATGGATTGACGAGTTAATGTCTCCAAATAATGGAATGTATAGAGTAAAACATAAACATTTTAAAATTTCATCAAATATTTGGCAAATTATTTTTCTCTTTTTTACAATAATTTTATTATTTATTTAATCAGGACCGCTGGCTTTTCTTACATTCAGAGATAATAATATATCTTCTACGTGCTTCTCCTGTACCTTTATATCTTTTAGTTGATTAATAATGTTATTTTGATTCTTTTAGTAAGTTTGTCATGTTCATTCTGCTATTTTAGTTCGGGTATCTTCCAGTATTTATTTTAATCCTGCTTGTGCTGCTAATTGTCATAATGACTGAGTATGTTGATTATCTGTTATTATAGGATTATCCTCCATTAAACTAACAACCTTATCATCGGTGTATTTCTGTTTCAAAATTGTAATTTAGATATAGTACAAAGCATACATACATACATACATACATACATACATACATACATACATACATACATACATACATACGTGCATGCATGCATGCATGCATACATACATACATACATACATACATATACACATACATACGTACGTACGTACGTACGTACGTACGTACGTACGTGCATGCATGCATGTATACATGCATACACATATACACATATGCTCATACACATACATACACAAATGAAATAAAAAATAATATACAGTTAAACATTACTCATTACCAAAACGAAGTTAAACAAAGATACCTGATTGAGAAACATATTCACTACAGTAAAAACTGCTTTAATAAATTCGTTACCAAATGGGCAATGTACCATTCTTTATTTGATATATAATATTAAAATCACTTTTTTTTATTCATGTGTTTTCATCAGCCCCAACAGGTCACGTGGAATTGTTGTAAAGTAAAACACCTTCATATCTGTATGCCTATTGTATATCCTACTTCTTTTTACAGACCACTGAAATGTAATATAAATAATGATAAATATGTACATAATCAAAATGCGTACGTGTGTGTATGTGTGTGCATACTGTTTTCTACCCTCCTTCTCTTTCTCTCTCATTTTCATATAGCATTATATACTTTCATTTACTCTAAATACTTGTTAAAATCCAGGCCTTTGTGAATATATTATTTTAATTAATTTTTCCTATAAATTAGTAACTACAGTATGTGTGTATAAATTGTGTATATAATTACTGTAACAACCCATGTCTTCTACCTTTGCTTGGGTTGATATTTGTCAACAAGGGAATGGTCAAGAAAAAATAAACAGTTACATAATAATAATAATAATAATAATAATAATGTGGAGTCATTATGAACCAGACGTCATATTATCAAATACATAAATTACAATGGAATACCCTGTGATGTCCAAACAGAGAGTCAATGTTATAAAGGTCGTGCATGTCAAGGTCACAATAACACTATGAAATAAAAATCTATTATTATGGTTGGCCATTAAGGGTTGTTGGTAAACCAAGCTAGCTTAGGTATAAACATTTCACGATTTCATTACTACAGACTTGTCAACTTCAAAATTCAATCATCTCAAAATACCCAAAGTGTGACATCATAGGTTATTCGCTTGGACCCTTCATACACAAATACATATACATATACGTATACGTATACATATACAAATACACATACACATACACATACATATACATATACACTTGTGTAATATCATTTCTAAATTAATATATTGATCTGAGGGTAAGGTTCATACATTTTATTGTGTTGCTGTTTTGGATGAACGAATGTGTAACGACACCCCATTGCAAAACATCCACATCGGCTATTGGTTGTCAAAAAGGTATCTTAGAAGATTACCCCTCTCCGTGGTGCACATTTCATTGGATAAGCTTTGTTTTAAATTCAAAGCAGGATATCTCCTGTCTAACCCAACGCCAAACTATGACCTCCGCCCCACACACTGGCATTGTTATACGCAATGGAATTAAGCGAAATAGCAGTTGGCATATTTTGGTCTATTGTTGAGCCATCATATACTCTTCTAAAAAAGTAGGGGAACATGAAATATTAATATCAACTATTAAACCACAGACATCCTAGTAATGAACGTTCAGGTCTGTTTATCAACACACCGAAACGCATTCCATAGTTTGCACATGCATCACGCAGTCGCCCCGTACACGTGCTTTTGGTGTCATTCTCGATTTTGAGAATTTCCACGAAGGTCCATTAATCACTGTGGAACATCATTTCTGTCAATCGTTTTCATTCTGTTGATCATACAGTTGTTAGTGTTTTCTTTTTAGTCATTTTTTATTGTTTAAATTTGCGATTTACTGATAAAAAAAAAACCCCGTCATCTTTCAAATTTTACTTCTGACCCCAA
Source organism: Gigantopelta aegis (assembly GCF_016097555.1). Lineage (NCBI taxonomy): Eukaryota > Metazoa > Mollusca > Gastropoda > Neomphalida > Peltospiridae > Gigantopelta > Gigantopelta aegis. The sequence goes on along the minus strand of NC_054708.1, from coordinate 53,310,025 downwards.
TCGTCCTTCAAGATCTTTGGTGGTCATAAAACCTACTGTAATACTGAACTACGGTTGTAATGTTTGCCCAATGAATTCACTATTATCATATAACCATTATCCACAGCTAATATACCGTACAATTTTGGCAATTGAAGAGTATATATAATTTGTTAAATTTTTGTATATCATGTTTGCTAAATATTCCCGTGTAAGAGAACACGCTGATACTCCAGCATTCGTGGGAAATTGATTTAAGGACATCAATGAAATTAACACTACCGAAGTTGAATGCTCAACAATGTATAATTTAACCGTGCAAGCGGAGGCGCTGTAAATAAGTGTGTTTTTTGTGGGGGTTTTAAAGAAGAGTCTAAATTTTAACTAAATCTGACTTTTAAGGATATGTAACAAACAGAATACTATATCCGCGTCCGTTAGATGTCATTTATCGAATAAGTTTTGAAACAATTCTAAATGGTATCTAGCGGCCACTCGCGAAGTAAATAAGACAAAAGATATATATTCAAAATGTGTTTCTGAAAAACTTTCAAAAGTTTAAAAATATATATTGTTATGTTATATACTAGGCAGGTGCCATATTAGTATCAGAAAGTGGAAAGAGAAACAAAATATTACTCGTAGATTGTCCAATAGCGACCTAACGGAAAATGATCACTATTGAGTGGGGCATGTGTCCTACAGTGCGACATATTCATAAAAGTATATTCCAGAATACCAAATAACAATATGTTTGCGAACTAGGTTTAAAATAAAATTGATAAAATAATTATTTCGAAAAAAAATAATTCATTTCCATCAACAATAAAACCGAACAAAACAACTTATTTTCCAAAAGACTGCACTGAATGTAGAACTTACAATAGAGATTTCAGTTTATAAATTTTAATTTACAAAATGTTTTATATAGTGGTTTTGAGCACGGTATTTTAATAAACATTTCTTATTAAACCGAAAAAGTAATAACTTAATTCGTTCGTTCAATTAATCAGTTACAGAATACATTTAGAATCCGCTTAGATCTAGTTGATTACATCTATATTTGTAAAGAATATATGTTCATCAGATTTGTAAAACCAGATCATACCTATGTGTGCCATGTTTCGCTACAATTACATTTATTTGCGATAAAAAAAACCCTAGAATTTATTCGATTCAGCACATATTTACGCAAGTCCATAATAAAGCATTGTAATATGATTCCATTGGGCGTCAACAGTAGTTTCCCTAGAATCTCTGGCTAAAACTTCACAGTACAGAGAGAAATATATTTCATGTTTTCTGACTAAATTCGAGTGCTTTCGTCCACTCTATTATGTATTTGGACATTTTTCCTTTTAGTTTTGGGTAAACACTTAAAACTATGACGTCACGTGTTTAACCCATCAGCCATCCTCCAAAGATTTTCCAATAAAAAAAATTGGGGAGGGGGGGGGGGGGGGTGTTCTACTGGTAAATGAAATTGTTTGTTGGGTATATAGTCGAAATTAATATTTAAAAAAAAAAAAAAATAATAATATATTTTATTTTCAGGGAACCGGCATTATGCAATTTTTTATAAAGCCTCTTTAATTTAGTAAATCAGGGAATGAATTGATTATTGACATTTAAATCTGCTAATTCAATCATATGTTATACATTCTTCTTTACAATCAGTATTTTAAATACCATTAACCTCAAGACTATCGGGAATGGTATTTCTATTTTATTGTTATCAAATCTGTCTGGACACGAATGGTAATGTCAATCTAGTAATGAAACTACGTCAAAAAGACAATGTTCAGTCCACTCCCCATAAAAGAGATTGACTCATAGTTTAAATTCTGTTAGTATTAAATGATGTTGATATAAATCAGCAGACAATGCGTATTAAACAAATCTATATACCACATTTAAAACTATCATCATTATAATTAAATAATTTTAAAATAAATTATGTTTTTATATTATTTTTTCAGGATGAGTTCTCTTAGCTTCGCGTTGTTAATATATGCGGTTGTTGCTGTTCCACACAGTCATGAAAGCGATTCTGTTCGGGAAGCTATAGAAGAAAGACTGACAACGTCAAACCCTGCCTTCGACTCTACAGCCAGTAACGCTGCCTCTACGGCTAATGAATTTGCTTCTACGACTACTGGATGTGCTTCTACAGCAACTGACTTTGCCCCTACAACCAGTGAATCTTCCTCTGCCGTCATGAATCTAACAGGATCAACACACGTGGTAAGCCGTTCTGAAAATCCCGAGGTCACAACAGTTGAAATGACAACAACGTCCTCGCATAAAGGAGATAGCTGCATCTCTAAAATGGACGATCACGTTGACCGAATAAATATTGACCCGCACGACTACCTTGGTAAAATCGTCATCCCGATAACTCTGATCGTCGGTTTGACTGGTAATGCTGCCACGATGTTTGCGTTGCAAGGTCATCCGTTTAATAAGATACCTTCTCGCTATATTCTGTCCTCTCTCACTGTTTCAGACTCTTTGGCTTTGGTAGTGAACAGCATTGGTAAGAAGACTGTCATAGACGTTATAGGAGAAGACGTTAGAGCCTACGACAGAAATAGCTGTAAAAGTTTTATCTTTGTTTCCCATTTTGTCAAAATACTGTCATCTTGGTTCGTTGTTCTAATTTGTTGTGAGCGCTTTGTGGCCATATGTCTGCCTCTACATGCAAAACAGATCTGTACAAAATCTAACGCTCTAGTAGGAATCGCCATTGTTGTGATCATTGCTGCCACCTTTAGTGGCATTTGGACTTTGTCAACCGAAAAGGTAGATTCCAGATGTAACCCTAGCTACTGGACACCAGAGACGGAAGTCCGAGGAAAAGTGATGATCTATATTGGGTCGACTCTAATTGGATTACTTCCCATGACCATCATGCTCATTTTAACCCCTGTCATGTGCATCGTTTTGCAGCGAAACCGTCACTTCCGGAAACGAATCGCCACTACTCACAATCCGGAAGTGACGAGAATATCGGCCATGTTGATCTCGGTTTGCATAGCTTATATAATTCTCCTGCTACCTTTAATAATATCCCACAACCTTGCTTTTGTTCAAGGAGAAAGCCTGTACACCAGCCAGTATCTGCCTCTCATAATCTTGGCCAAAGTGGGAAACACCTTGGCGACCATTAACTTCTCTTGTAATTTTTTTCTGTATGTCGCCTGCAATGCGGCATTCAGACGTCGCATGCTCCGTGCCTGCAACTTCCCTGAAAGAAGAGAGGCGCGGTCACCCGAACCGATCCCCATTCAGTTAACAGTAACGAATTCGATGTCAGATACCTCTGAATCAACCAGTGTACCAAGTCAAATAATTCCTATTGCCGATAACGTTAAAGTTTACTAATAAAACTGATATAGCCTAAGCAGTTTTGTCAACACGCCCAGGCAGTACACCCATAAAAAGTGTGGCACTTCACATTTAAGTCACCTGCAAGAAAAACAAGCATTATGAGACTACTGCTAAAGCAATGCATGTCCCCTACCGAACCCAACAATTTTTTGTGTCTCCTAAATTTAAGGGACATATCTTTGTGAAAAGTGGGTAAATCACCATGAAAGATAAACTTGATCAGTAACAATACATGATAGAGAAATATACAAAATTTTAGCTCAATATCTCAAGGACGTCTGAAAAAAGTCACATCTCTTACGTTCAAGGGCCATAATTTCGTCAAAAATAAATTTTAACATCTCCTAGATTCAAAGGTCATAACTCCGTGGGTAAATCGCCATGAAAATTAAACTTGATCTGTTACAGTTTATTATAAAGCAATACACAAAATTTAAGGTGAATATCTCAAGGTCTTCTAAAAACAACATCCGGAAAACTATATGTGGGACAGACGGACAGATGGACCGAAGGACGGAGATGAAACTTATAGACCCCTCCGGTTGGACCGGTAGGGGATTAATAAGGGTCACTTACCATTTAAAACTATTCGATAAATGTTTTTATTTTAGCAACCCACGTTTTTGCACTGGTTTCATACTGCATACAATCTATATAACAAACAAAAGTGTATTTATTTATTGGCCATGGATAGTCGTATTTGTACAATTAGAGCAGTACCCGTTTTTAATCTGTAAATTTATATTTCACGGTGCACATCCAACTTTGACACGGAACGTTCTTCTTTGCACCGTATAACTTGTGCTATACGAGCAGTTTACCTATACTCAAATACACGTTTACAAATACGTTGCTGAGACAGTTTTAAGCTTCATTTATACACTTATTTATTAGTCTCCTACCGGTCCAACTGGAGGGGACTATAGGTTTCATCTTCGTCCTTCTGTCCGTATGTCTGTCTGTCTGTCCGTCTGTCCGTCTTTTCCGGATGTTTGGGGTTTTTTTTTTTGGGGGTGGGGGGGGGGGGGGGGGGGGGGGGGGGGGGTTAAGAATGCCGTGAGATATTGAGCTGACATTTTGTGTATAGCTTTATTATGTACTGTTATAGATCAAGTTGACTTGCATGGCGATGTACCCATTTTTGATGGAGTTATAGCCCTTGGTGAACTTAGGACATATGAAAATTACTTTTCCGGATGTTTTTCTTATCTTTTCAGAAAGCCTTGAAATATTGACCTGAATTTTGTGTATAGCTTTATTGTGTACTGTTACAGATCAAGTTTGACTGTCATGGCGGTTTATCCATTTTTGTCGGAGTAATGGCCCTTAACAAAACATTCTTAGGTTCGATAGGGGACACGTATTGTTTTAGCAGTACTCTCAGAATGCTTGTTGTATACGATGCCATTTAAATTAAATTCCAGCAATGTCTCCCGCCATCGTATATCTGTTATAGTCACCCCATATCGTTATGTGTCTTGTTCTTCACGTCCCCTGCGTGTGCTGTAACCTCACCGTGGTGCAGGGGTGTAACATTCTCTTTGAGAATGGCCAATACAGCACAAATTGAAGTTTAGAATAAAAGTCAGTATCTGTCTGTGATATTTGTATTTGTATTTTTGCACAGTTCTTTACACTGTTTTTATTTATATCTTGAATTTTTCTATTGATGTTGATCATCACCGTATATGTTTTCATTACCATAGTTTGACACCCAATAGCCGATGTATTTTTCGTGCTGGGGTGTCGTTAAACATTCATTCATTCATTCATTCATTGTTCTTCAAGTGGCCAAATATTTTGTTGTGTTAATTCGTATTGGTGTTCAAACAGCGTGAATGTAATGTGAGGTTTATAATTTGTTTAAAATATTTCCTGTCAGTAAAATAAAATTATCAGATGTTTGGTTTTCTGTTCGGTATATATGCATATCCATCCATCCATCATCCATCCATCCATCCATCCATCCATCCATCCATCATCATCCATCCATCCTCCATCCATCCATCCATCCATCAACCCATCTATATCCATTATTTCATCTACCCATCTATCCGTGTGTCCGTCCATCCATCCATCTGTCCGTCCATGCACCTATCTCTCCATTCACCCATCCACCTTTCCATCCATCCGTCCCTCACTCCATCCATCCATCTCTACAAAATATAAATATATACATAGAATAGACGATATTCTTCAGTATGGGAACGCGGATGTTAACCAATGGGGTTTTTTTTTTATGATTTGTACATAAAAATGGAATATTTTTAATTCCAAAACACTTTTCGGGGTGGGTTTTTTCATGCCAATCCAAACTGACTTACTGACAAAAAACAACAACAAAAACAAAACAAAAAGTAAAATTGGGAGGTATGTTCGGAGTGGCAGGCCTCCTACAGGCGAATTACCTGACAAAGATTCATTGGAGCAGTCACGACCTTTTCAAAACTTTGTTTCGACTACAATGATACAATTTAGTTTGTAATGATGGTTACATATTGTCGTTCAGGTTTTTAGTATCATATCTGTGCTTTCGGCGCCTGTTAAAAACTCAATATGTATATAATAAAAAATAAAATCGATAGAAGCCATTTAAGGTTTATTTTGTTTCAATCTAAAAAACTGATGACAAAGAAATTTGCAAAAAACTTTTCCAAAAAACTCCCAAAAAACTCCCAAAACCACAACAAAACATGAACAATATTTAGTGACAATTTGTACCATAAAACACAAATAGCATTACGGTTCTTTCGGATTGAGGGGTGAGAGCCAACTCAGTTCAGTAACAGTCCATCCACAGAGAGAAGCTAAAGTCTGTGATGTTGAAACAGGGAAATGCCGACTAAAATTAACTAGAGCTTGTCTCACTAACCATTACTTCTTAGACGAACGTGCGTTTTTAGAAACTAGGGTCTGTCACTTTAACATATTACTCATCATGAATATAAATATTAACACCCATCACCCTTAAAGTAAATTTAAATTGGGAGATTAAGCTGCTAGGATGATACATAAAGAGAAGCGTCTTTCACTACCCTAGTTCGGTGTAGTTCCGCACAAAACTTGTCGTTCTTGGGCCCATTTCATTAAACATCGTAAGTTAACGTCTGCTACTAGCAGTTATACAAGTCGTGCGTTTACACGTGTTTGGCATCAATGTCACGCAGAAAATTACATCATTACGAAACCTGGAGTATTGTAAAGACAAAAGAAAATGAAATATGTGTTCTTCTAACTATATTTGTTGAACTATAATAATAGTAATAAGAAAAAGAAATGTTTTATTTAACGACGCACTCAACACATTTTATTTACGGTTATATGGCGTCAGACATATAGTTAAGGACCACACAGATATTGAGAGAGGAAACCCGCTGTCGCCACTTCATGGGCTGCTCTTTTCGATTAGCAGCAAGGGATCTTTTATATGCACCATCTCACAGACAGGGTAGTACATACCACGGCCTTTGATATACCAGTTGTGGTGCACTGGCTGGAACGAGAAATAGCCCAATAGGTCCACCGACGGGGATCGATCCCAGACCGACCGCGCATCGAGCGAGCGCTTTACCATTGGGCTACGTCCCGCCCCATAATAGTAATAAGAATTGTGGTTTAGTCGTAGGTTTACGTTTACGTGCAAAACTAGGCTTACGATGTTTTGTGAAATTGGGCCCTGTTTTTAGTAAAACTCTGCTCATGTTTCAAACACAATAATAGCCGAAACATTTACATTAGATAAAATTAAATTACAGACATTTACTGGCCAAAAAAAACCCTGCATAAATTAAATAAAACAAACCATTTTATAATGACAACAAACTGCCACATTCGTTGTCAATGGCAAGATTAGTGCGTTAACTGTGCAAAGGTTAGGTCCACTTCGAACTTTAACCGATCAAATACTACTTGGTGTACTTCTACCTATTGTATAGCAAACTTTGTACGCCTTCTGATTAACACGTTTTTGTTGTTTGTTGTTGTGGGTTTTTTAAAACAACTACAAACATCAGGGCGACGAGAAACACATTATACATACAAACACTGACATTATATACACAAAGAAATGACCTTCAAAAGTATAGGACGTCAACTGGGGTATCATTACACCGTAATCAGCAGACTGATACGAAAACACGGGCATACCAATGCTGTAGAGGATCGCCCACAGTCCGGGAGACCGCGCATGACGTCACAGCGCGAGGACAGGGCCCAGGTTCGGCTCGTACGTCGTCAACCCTTTGCTACGTCTCCTGCTCTGAAGAGCCAATGGTTACCCAATAGACGGATGTCAGCCAGAACAGTGAGGAATCGTTTGAAATTTGCGGGATTGAAGGCCAGAAGGGTCATCAAGCGTCCCTTTTTTGCTGACCATCACGAGAGAGGCCGTTTAGCGTGGTCCGACGAAAGCCGGTCCCTGCTTCATGTCACAAATGGCCGATTAAGAGTTTGGAGGCATAAAATGCTGCCTACACACCCAAGAACATACAACCTACGACCCCGTATGGTGGAGGTTCAGTAATGGTTTGGGGTTGCCTGTCACATGATTGTAATCTGGATCTTGTCACCATCCAAGGCAACCTCAATGGTGATCGGTATATTCGTAACGTCCAGCAACCAGTTGTTGTGCCGCATGTTGACAACCATCCACTCGCCACCAGACCTCTGTACATGGATGACAACGCCAGGCCACGTCGTTTCCGAGCAGTAACAACTTTACTCCAAACTGAAGCTGTGACGACCCTGCCCTGGCCGGCCATGAGTTCTGACCTAAACCCACTAGAGCATGTTTGGGACATCTTGGGGCGTCGAGTACAGGCACTGACCCCACCTGCACAATTAGAGGCAGCTCTTCATCGATAATGGCAGCAGTATCCCATGTAGCAGATCAGACGACTTACTGGAGGGATGAGACGAAGGGTGGAAGCTGTCATCCGGGCACGTGGCGGGTTTACCCGCTATTAATGATTTGTGTCATGAATGTCATCTGTGGACTTAAAATGACATTTTTCATCATCAATCATGATGTTGACTTGTGTTTCTGACTCTGCACCTCCATACTTATTGTGCCTAATTTTTTGGCTCAAATACAGCATATTGGAATTCTTCTCGGAATCATGATTAAAATTTCAAAACTGGATACATTTGATATGTTTTCTTATTGTCAAAGATGTATTCTTGCAAAACACATTGGTTTTCCCCAGGTTATGTTATCAGGCTTTCAACGCCAAACCTCGTAAGACAAGTCATTGTGAAAAATACAGGGGGTGCTTAACTTGTTTCTTTGTGTATAAATAATAAATAACGTATTTAAATATAATTTATATTGTTAAAAAGGCTCTGTTAGCAGCGCGGTCGGTTTGGGATCGATCCCCGTCAGTGGGCCCATTTGGCTATTTCTCACTCCAACCAGTGCACCACGACTGGTACATCAAAGGCCGTGGTATGTGCAATCCTGTCTATGGGATGGTGCATATAAAAGATCCCTTGCTGCTAATCGAAAAGAGTGGCCCATGAAGTGGCGACAGCGGGTTTCCTCCCTCAATATGCATGGTCCTTAAAGGGACATTCCTGGGTTTGATGCATTGTAAGATGTTTCTGACTAATAATATTTCTACGATTAAACTTACATATTAAATATATTTTCTTATTTAGAATATCAGCATCTTTATATTTAATGTGTTTCTGGTTGTCTTAATATATGTAAGAGGCCCAAACTGGATTTCGTCTTCAAATAATTTCGTACGTACGAAAAAATTTTTTTTTAGGAAATAAAATGAAATTTATCCTAGTAAAAATATTAGAACGATCAAAAACACGTTTAATATACAGCCACTAATATTTTATGCAGAAAAATATATTTAATATGTAATTACAGTCGTCAAAAAGTCTCTGTTAGTCAATAACATCTTAAAAATTGCAGTAAACTCAGGAATGCCCCTTTAACCATATGTCGACACCATATAACCGTAAATAAAATGTGTCGAGTGCGTCGTTAAATAAAACATTTCCTTCCTGTTAGCAGGGAATATAATAGAAGAAAACTCCGGGCAGTTATATTTTGAATTGAGAATTCTGAGGCAGGTTTGGTTTCTGAACAGATCTCCACGTACAGCTCTTTTGGTGTGTCCATGTCATGTCATGTCATGTCATAGGGTTTTACGTGCACATTCAGAACAAGCTGTTGTAGCGCACGCCTGTCGTGGGCACAAGAGCCGGCCTTGGCCGGCTCCTCCGTCCATGACAGGAAAGGTGGGGGGAGGGGAGAGGATGGACCGCCTGCACTGGCAGGTGCAATGCACCAGCAGCCCGATCAAATCGGTAGCAGGCGGGTGGGGGTGGTGGTGTTGCTATGGAATTTGAATGGAGCAGTTAAATGCCAAAGAGAAAAGGGTGTGCAATTTTGACTGAGGGAATTTGGCGCAGTTTTGAACGGTCGGTTGAAAGGTAAATGGCCGAGCTAATATAGGTTTTGATATTAGTGAATCGAGAGTAGCTCGTTAATTTTAGACCTTTACGATGCTGTGGTGTCTCCTTAGGTTGCCCATAGGGCCCTTATAAAGGGCCTGACCGCTTCTGGTCGAGGCATCACCAAGTACCAAGTTATTACCAGCAGCAAGTATTGGGGGTTTGGGTGGGGGAGGCCGATATTCTTTTGTTCAGCTTCCCCCGGATGTATTGCAATTGTGTACTCGGAACGGTATTCTTTTGTCCGGTTCCTTATTAGAGTACGTGCTGGGCCATTAAATGGGGGCGGGTGCATTGTTATCATTAGTCAATGCACCCTGTGTACTGATGCAGTGAGCGTGTAGTCTGTGTGAATCCTAGTTTTGTGTTAAGGTTGTAGCTATTGTCTTAAGTCCCTATTCTAGTGAGTTCAACGGTCATTCATGACCACCCATCCCCCTCCGTCCTTGTATAGCATTGAATACAATGACGGAGGGTGGGGGTGGGGGGTTAAACTAGCCTTTGCTATCTAATTTGAAGGGTTAAACCCTTATAGTGTAGGTATTGGTTTAAAAAGCCTAGTGCTTGGCATACTTAACTTTATTACCAATGCAATAAAACGAAACTAACGGTGGCAAGTAGCAATTGTATACATATATGCACCAATCTAGGTATTTAGTTTGAAGAATTTGGATTCCCGCCCCCTAATTATAGGATTTTAATAGGCTTACTTGGTTTGTCTTCAGGCTATGGATAGTTGGGTATCGGTTTTCCTGCATGTCTTTGCTTCTGGAACCCTAATTGACTTACCTTAGTTAGCTAGGATGGAATGCATCAGTAATAAGAAAAAAACATGGTGCGGGTGCAAAGACAAATTCGTGCAGTTTATTTACAGTTAGGTGTAGTGGGGTTCTTGATCCGTGATTGGCTGGATTGGACCAATGAGAGTGCTGCAAAAAATAGGCGATAATTAGTGGTGTCCTATCTTGGTTGATTATCTAACGATGTTGATTGGCTGGTTAATTAGCCATTTGGGTTACTGCGACTTCGATCCTGTCTTAGTGAGAAAGAAAGATTTTTATTTTTAATTTGGTGTGTCCAAGACAGACACGCTTAAATCGTTTTGTGAATGTAACCACGTGTCAAATGACTTTGTTTCAATTGATTAGATTTATATCACGTGAATGTTTTCATATCAGCCTTGTCTGAAGGCAGTTGTATTGATCCAAGGCTAGCAGTTTTGTTTTGAACCAACGGCTGAGAGTGTGTGGGATGAGAGAGTCAAGAGTCAAGCCAATAGCTTTGTGGACATCTGCGATCAAAGAAAGAAAGAAAGAAGTGTTTTATTTAACGACGCACTCAACACATTTTATTTACGGTTATATGGCGTCAGACATATGGTTAAGGACCACACAGATTTTGAGAGGAAACCCGCTGTCGCCACTACATGGGCTACTCTTCCGATTGGCAGCAAGGGATCTTTTATTTACGCTTCCCACAGGCAGGATAGCACAAACCATGGCCTTTGTTGAACCAGTTATGGATCACTGGTCGGTGCAAGTGGTTTACACCTACCCATTGAGCCTTGCGGAGCACTCACTCAGGGTTTGGAGTCGGTATCTGGATTAAAAATCCCATGCCTCGACTGGGATACGAACCCAGTACCTACCAGCCTGTAGACCGATGGCCTGCCACGACGCCACCGAGGCCGGTCATCTGCGATCATAACAAAGAAAACATCCTTCTATAGTCCGTTGCATCAAAAGGGAACCGATGAATTCGAACAAAACTCGTACAAAAACATACCATAAGTTTATGATATCACATAGCAATAACACGCATAAGTGTGTTATCGGTTTAAAGTCATACGACTGGCTGCTCCTATTTCACGATCCGGTCGCCATAGACATATCATTTAGTGAAATAAGCACAATCGCAATTTATACTGCAATGTGAGGTAACTGCAAGCACAAGCGTCGTAAATACGTTTTAGTTCGAAAAGACGTTTACATTTATTTTAAACCTGGTTTCTGAGGAAATGTAAGAAATAGGGCAGACCTCTGTATTCGTTCCGAAAATATTGAACTAGAGATAAAATTAACAAACGTAATGAACAGTATTATTAATTTTGAAAATGATTATTATCCGTATATTATTAGAAGTTTCCATGACGATACAAAGGTGTCTTAAGGACTGCTTTCTTTGACGCAAGCGCCAGAAAAACAAGAGTTCTAGAGTCGGAAAGTTGATTAATGCTGCTTTTAATCTTAATGGCAAACAAATTCCTCATATGGAACCGCACTTGTGGTTATTATTTTACAATTTAACAAGATCAACCTTCCGAAGGTCTGTGCCTGATTGTGCTCGACATCCACAGGGAGAAAGAGGCCACTCAAAATAACTCAAACAACACAATATACTTTCTGATAACCATTTTCAAAAGCAGCTTTTGATTTGCATCATCAAGCATTCTACAACTATTCTGATTAATAAATTGTATGTACCAACTTTGTCGACATAAGATGACCAATATTAAACTACATGTTTGCATTTACCATAGTTTGACACCCAATAGCCGATGTATTTTTCGTCCTGGGGTGTTGTTAAACATTCATTCATTCATTCATTCATTCATCATTAATTAATTCATTAATTCTTTCATCCATTCATTATAAAACCGTTATCCACGATCAGGATCGTATCTTTGCACAATGCAGAGTCGAATGGGCATTTGGCAAAATAGTGGTGAACTCCGTGAATCTCTCTCTAGGTTACACACCACCGTAATTACTGCATGCAGTTAAATACTATTTCTATGTCAGAATATATTCTGTGAAAAATACAACTCTGTCGAGAGGGTCATGTGACTACTGATTTTAAGGAGTACTCACATCTGAAAAGCACCGTGTAAAAAAATCAACATAGGTCGACCACGATACTACATATATAACAAGTTACTTCAAACCAATGGGTTATTTAAATACTATAGAGTTCAGCCTACGTGTAATCATCAAGGAAGACTAAAAAGCATATCAGAATTTTGTAGGTGGGTTTTTTTATGAGGAACTATTTCCTAAACCGGACTACATTAAGCTGCTACAGTAAGTAACGACACGACACATGGCGGTGTGTTGCCGTAAAGGACTTATAATATTCAAGAAACAACTTCCAATGTCTATATAGAAAGAAAGAAATGCTTTATTTAACGACGCACTCAACACATTTTATTTACGGTTATATGGCGTCAGACATATGATAAAGGACCACACAGATTTTGAGAGAAAACCCGCTGTCGCCACTACATGGGCTACTCTTTCTGATTAGCAGCAAGGGATTTTTTATTTGCGCTTCCCACAGCAGGATAGCACAAACCATGACCTTTGTTGAACCAGTTATGGATCACTGGTCGGTGCAAGTGGTTTACACCTACCCATTGAGCCTTGCGGAGCACTCACTCAGGGTTTGGAGTCGGTATCTGGATTACAAATCCCATGCCTCGACTGGGATCCGAACCCAGTACCTACCAGCCTGTAGACCGATGGTCTACCACGACGCCACCGAGGCCGGTTCAAAGAAAGAAGTCAAACAGCTTATCAGAATTTTGTAGTATTTTTTTATGAGGAACTATTTCCTAAACAGACTATATAAAACTGCTACATGTAACGACACGACAAATGGTGGTGTGTTGTCTCTAGTGCCTTGTCTATAGGTACACAGCTACTCCCAGAAGACCCTTTATATTACTAAGTAATATCGGAGTACATACGATACATTAAGAGGACTGCCACTCTCAGACATGTTTACTAAAAACTACCACATGACAGAGCGCACTGGAATATATATAGCTGTAATGACATGCATCAATGGAGGTGCAGGTATTCGCGAAAGATGAGCATATCCTGCCCCAAAATAACTCAAAATACACAACATACTTTTTGATAACCATTTTCACAAGCAGCTTTTGATTTGCATCAAGCATTGTACAACTATTCAGATTAAGAAATTAGATTATTCCAACTATGGATGGCCAATATTAAATTAGATACAGTAAAAAAGAAGAAAAACCTGATTAGTTTAAATATACATAAACTGAAAGTAAAATTTATATTGGCCTAGAACTGCTTCTCAGTGTCAACTATTTGCTTCCAGATTACAATGTCAGAAACAGATTGCTTTTCGTAGCACAAAATGAATTTAAGGCTTTGCATTTTACCCAAAGTATAAAAAAAAAATACTACTCAAAAGAAGTTAAGGGTCAGACGATATTTTCGACATTATTTTCTGAATGTCAATTATATTAGCTAGACCATAATGTCACGCATGGTATTGTTCCATTTTGACGAAAGTGGGTCTAAGCAACCCACAAATGAATTAAAATCCACTGTCATTGACACTGTCGACTAGTTCTAATGGCGAAAACATGCTTACATTTGCACGTAAATTAGGGCGAAAGCGAAAGGTCTGCTAAGTGCCCATAACTTGCTTTTTCACAAAGCGCTTCATTTGCACGCTTTGCACGTGTATTCCATGTTCCCAATGCTGAATTTCTGTATAATTGGAGCTTGCGTTCATGTACGGTGCACACTCCAAATTCGACAATGGTACGACTTCAACTGACTATCGAAGATCGAGGAAGGGCTATTGCTTGGCTTCAGGATGGCAATACGCAAAGAAATGTTGCTCTGAGACTTGGTGTCAGTCAGAGTGTCGTTGGCCGACTGTGGCAACGGTACCAAGCAACGAATTCTGTTCGAAATCGTCCACGTTCGGGAAGACCCCGAAGCACTACAAATAGAGAGGACCGCTACATCACCAATATGGCTCTACGTCAACGCACAACCACTGCACGCCGATTACGTGACAATCTGTGGACTGCGACTGGAATTCGAGTGTCTGATCAAACCATACGCAATCGTCTGAGAGCCAATAATCTACGCTGCCGTCGCCAGGCTGTTCGACCACCACTCCTACCACGTCACAGAACGGCCAGACGTCACTGGTGCACGCTTCATCTGCGGTGGCAACGTGTTCAGTGGGGTCGAGTAATGTTCACTGATGAGTCCAGGTTTAGTCTCCAGTTCAACGACGGTCGGGTTCGTGTCTACAGACGTCCTGGGGAGCGTTTCGCTGACGTTAACGTTAGACAACGTCACCGGTTCGGTTGTGGCAGCGTCGTGGTGTGGGGCGGCATCTCGATCCACCACAGGACCCCCCTCTATGTGGTGGATGGCAATCTGAATACAATCCGCTATCTGAATGAGATTATCCGGCCGTTGGTTCTCCCAGGCCTTCAGCAGATTGACGGCGGGGCAGTTCTGCAGGATGACAATGCCAGACCCCACCGCGCCAGGGTGGTAACGGACTTTCTCAGACAACAAGGTATCGCCAGGATGGATTGGCCAGCATATTCGCCTGACTTGGCCCTAATAGAGACGCCTGGGACGAATTAGGCAGGAGAGTTCGGGATAACCATGCCCCTCCGGCCAACCTTCATGATCTGGGTCAACTTCTTATGGCAGAGTGGCAGGCCATTCCCCAAGAGTTCTTCAGACGTCTGATTAACAGCATGAGGCAACGATGTGTCGAGTGTATTCGCGCCAGGGGTGGATTCGCACACTATTAACCGAATGTTCTAATGTGTAAAATCCATGTTTGACAACCTTCAACTTTGACAGCATGTCATGTGACTTTCTTGTATACAGTGACGTTTATTTGTGGGTTTTTTGTAAATATGGAACAATAAATAAAAATGTTGGTGTAGTTTACATCATCTATCTAATACACTCTGAAACTTATTTGGTTATAAATGTTTGACCCTTAAATTCTTTTGAGTAGTATATATACAGTGACCCCTCAAAAAAACAAACAAACAAACAAAAAACCCAAAACCAAAACAAACAACAACAACAAAACAAAACAAAACCCAAAACAAATCGGCACACCCTCGGGACTGTTAAAGCGTGCCCAATTTATACCGAATTCACGGGAACGTGGCACGCTATCTCAGGGGAAGTCTACTGACACATTTTTAGTACAGACATTCTGAGGCCATTTCGCTGATTAATATATTCAAATCGGGCCATTAATAACACGATCATTTCATCACTGGTTTCGCTTTGTACCGGAAATGTGTGTTACCTGAGAGGAAACATTACCAACGATCTTAGAAATGACAACACACACGCACGCACGCACGCACACACACACACTGTCCCCTTTCCTTTCTCTTCTTTTAATTCCATCTCTTTTCTTCCTAATCTGGCAACTCCTATCTTCCAACTTCTTTCGCTGTCCACATACACACCCCAGACCTGGTTTCTCCAACCACGACAAGTGCTTGTCTCTTGTGGCTATCCGTGCCACACGCTTGTCATTTCCCGTCAACTTTAGCTGTGGGCTTAGTCTGACCATTTTCGAGAGTGTTCAGTAGCTACTTCTTGCATTGTTAAGAGGCACTTGTAGCCACCTAATATACTTCCCTACTACCGGCGGTCGTTAGTTAGTGCCGTGGATCAGACCAGCTTTATTAGCGGCACAGGACGAGGATAACACGTGGGTGCAGGGAAATACACAGAGACTCCACCCATGGAGGACGTTAAGACAGGTAGGTGATGGTGTAGACAGCTCAGAAGACAAGAGTCGGAGAAACTTGACAAACAAAGTCGAAACAGATATACCCCAAGTATAATAGTTTAGATAAAAACAAAAATGAGTTTGTGTGTGTTGGCTATATGTGATCAATATTCTAGTATAGTCTTAGAAACATAATTTAAAATAAATTATTAAAAATGCACTTTTAAGAGTTTCTTAACATTTCTTTAAAATTAACATTTACTACTGTAGAATACTTTATTTTCGCGGGATCAAATTTTCGCGATTTAATGAAAATGGGTCAATTCGCAAACATTTATTTTCGCGAATCTCCCAACCCCCATCAATAAAAAAAACGAAGTACAGATGTCAATAGTCTTCTTTTAAAAACGGAACTTAGTTTTGCCGGTTGTTACGCTAATCTGTAGAACTAATCCTACATGTACACACGAGTGCTATACACATAAAACAATAGTTTTCCTGCTTTAACCAATCAAGACCTTATTGTCAATCAGCTTACAGAACGTGCTTACCGCGTACAGTTTAGTACTTTTAGCTGCTGGTGATTAACATGTCAAGTTCATTTTGTGTATATACTATAAGCTCCACAGTTTCAAATTTGAGTGTACTAAATGATTCCATATCACTGTATACTTATAAAATTGTGAAAAACGTTCATAGATCTCTCTCTCTCTCTCTCTCTCTCTCTCTCTCTCTCTCTCTCTCTCTCTCTCTCTCTCTCTCTCTCTCTCTCTCTCTCTCTCTCTCACACACACACACCATCTTAAAATATAATCTTATAAACTAGTACATACTAGTATGCAGTTTAGGATATACAATGTTATTAATTACATTTTTTTATTTTCTAAATGTGTTATTAATAAACATTATACTCGTAATAATTATAGAGGACTAACATGCAAACTAGAAAACCTAACACGAAATCTCACAGACAGGAAATATTATGTAAACATTTTTCGACTCCCATATAGGAAATATAAACGATTTTCAACTCGCTGCAAATAAAGAATATTTACAACCACAGCCAGTCTCGTATGTAAATTTACATTTCTTGTCATAGCAAATCACACAATGAACAATATCAACGTTCAGACAGCTGATGCAACAAACAGGTAATCGGTTGAAATGGTTAACAAACATATGACACGTGAATTCAATCAACGGCAAAGGTGAAGTTTATTTCCAGACGGCAGTTGTTCAGCTGTCATCATACTTCTTTCAGTTTCATTATCAAGCCGCCAAATAATTTAAATTATCTTCGTTAACTAGTTGTTTTGGGTTTGTTTTGTTGTTGTTGTTGTTTGTGGGGTGTTTTTGTGTTTTTTTGTTGTTGTTTTTTTGTTTTGTTTTGTTGTTGTTGTGTTGTTTTTTTGTGTGTGTTGTTGTTGTTGTTTTTTGTTTTGTTTTTGGGGGGGGGGGGGGGGTAATTATGTTTTTATTTGATATTAATACTACAATAATTATGCCAAAGACTGATGAGTGTATTCTACCATGATTTTGTAGAAATGTACCTTGGAATTCTCAGTGCATGTTTTAAAAATGTCAAATTGATTTTGAAGTAGGTGCAATTTTTCCGCCATCTAAACTTTGCTCAGACTTATCTTTCTGCATTTAGGTCGATTGCTGTCAAACCATTATTCCAAGATCAATGCAACTGGGTCATAGCAATTGTTGCTATGATGTTAGTTCTTAGATTGTTGTTAACTTTTAAAGGCGCAGACCCTAGTTTCAGGCCGTAAAAATGGACACTAAGTTTAGTTAATCTACAAACCTGCAACACACATTTGAATATGAGAGAATATGAGAGAAGCTAAAGTCTGTGATGTTTAAAACAGGGAAATACTGTCAAAAATAACTAGAGTTTGTCTCATTAACCATTACTTCTTAGACGAACGTGCGGTTTTTTTTAAAAACCTAGGATATGTCGCTTTACTACAATAAATTTTGAAAACTGAAAAGTCGAGAAAGTATTTTGGTTTATGTTTCCATTATAACTGTATCAGGGGGCGGACCAACAGTAGATACTTTGCATCCAAAAAGCTTCTTAAACGAGTTTCTAAATCTGGAGTTCTTGATCCCGTAGATGAAGAAGTTGATTCCTGAACTGCAGAGACCAACAATGGAAACGGCTCTCAATGCATAAACATTGGAATAAGCAGGCTTGAAAGCACTCCAGAAGACGTACACAAGCTGAGGCATCCAGCACATCATAGAAAAACTATACACCATAATCATCAAGGTGGATCTAATCGAATCCTGCTGTCGAAACGCGGTCTGTGAGCGCTGTTCGTTGTTCCTTTTTCTTATTTGAACTTCTGCGAACACGACGCGTATGAAAGATAAGAAACCCGCTATCAGAAAGGAGCCCATAATGGACAAGCATGTCCAGATGTAGTAATTGGGTAGAACGTTCGTGTTAAAACAGTATTTGCCATAAGCCCAGGTATCGATTCCACTGAGTATGGGGAGCATTAAAATGACCACTCCAGCGAAAATAACTCCACACAAAGTTACACTCGTCTTTATTGACATGCGAGTGTGATAATGGAACGGGAACTGCACCGCGTAGAATCGCTCGACCGAAAGCATTGATAAGAAAGTAATCGCCAAAGAAATACAAACGTAAGAGTTAAATACGTTTATCAAGCAGGGAATCTTTGAAAAGTTTGCAGGACTTGCCAACAGTTTTGTTGGTATGTATACTGCTCCCATTAGAAAATCACCGATAGCCAGAAAGACAACCATAACGTTACTGGGATGTTGCAGCGTCTTGAAACGGCACACAGCACAGATTATAAGACCATTCCCTCCAACGATGATTGGAATGAGAACAATTTCAATGTAAATCATGATGACAGTAGAAAGAGGTCTTGGACTGTCGCTAATATTCAGCGATGAGCCATTCGTACTGTTAATGCCAGATGCCATTTTGTCACTTCACTTTCAAGGATGCTTTTGTTAAACTAATTTTGTAATATTCAAAGCAACAACAATGTTTGATTTTAAGTTCAGTAATTATTATTATTATTAAAAATACATATTCTTGCTTTCAGTTCGTCTCAGATGTATTTGTTTCTCTTTTGCAAAAACTGTTTGAATGGCCGTAAGATTAAGTTCCAGGCTAATTGGTGCAGTGAATAGAATAAAGACAAGTCCAGTGTCTAAAACATCAGCACAAACAGTTTATAATGCGGTGACTGTAACATGCAATGGTTGTTGGTACTCTGCACATTTTCATCCGATCAGTCCACGGAAGCCGCATTTTTATAAGGGCGTGCGCTGAACAAGAATCGTTAAAACATTAACACTTGATACACTGTTTATCATTTGTTTTTATTAAACCCTGCTTGTAGCATAAAAGAAATGCCATTATCTCGGGTGACAACAAAGAGGTGATGTAGCGATGGTGCCATTCACAACGTCCATAAAGATTAATCCTAAAAGAAGTCATCACTAAAACTGAAATGTCATTTCTTAGATCGTTAGTAATGTTTCCTCTTAGGTGAAACACATTTCCGGTACAAAGCGAGACCAGTGATGAAACGATCGTGTTGCTAATGGACCGATTTGAATACTAGTATATTAATCAGCGAAATGGCCTCAGAATGTTTGTAATAAAAATGTGTCAGTAGACTTCTCGTCAGACAGCATGCCACATTCCCATGAATTCGGAATAAAATGGATACGCTTTAACAGTTGGGTTTTTTTTTTCTTTTTATTTCCTTTCTGACGTCGCGGTAAATGCTTAAATAGAAGAAACGGTGCTTATGTAGTGGTAACACTGGAACAGATCACTGGATTCTACTCGATGAGCTTTGTCTGCCACGATTATGTTTTGAAGCACCCTGGTATATAAATAAAATCTTTAAAAAATATCAATTCTAAAGTCCAGAATAAAAAGTATGATTTACCTCGACATTTCGACTCACCTAAATTTGATTTATTATCATTATTTATTTTATTTTTTTAATTTTAGAAAATTTAAACATTTGAATCTAGACCGATGCATATTTTCAAACAGTCACATTTTGGATCTTACCCACAAAATACCTCTCCACTAATGACATTCATAATTTAGACATACCTTGGTTTGACAATTAAAAGCAATTAAGAATGACCGACAGAGTAAAATCCAAAAATGAAAATGAGGATTAAAGGATAAAAACGTCCAAAATATCAAAATCCCAGAACAGAATGAAATTATGAAGTTGTCCTTTGACAAGGTACCTTTTGATAAGCAAATTACCGTTGAACACATTGCAAACACAGTGACGTGTAGAATTTTTATTTACAGGGATGTGCCCCCCCCACGCACACACTTGTGAGCCTTTTTTTTCCATTGTAACCAAAATCTGATATATAGAGTTTATACCCGATTTATTACCGCCGCTTTGGGGGAACCAATGCACTTTCTGCACAGATAGGTTTGTAGGATGTTGACTGTTGATCAAAACAAATAACAACTTCTGTTTTGATGCAGTTTTATTTCAGAATAACACTTGTAACGATTTTTGTCAAATCAGTAAGCAAGATGAAACAGATTCAATGTTTTGATCCAGAAAAAAGCAATATAAGCACACTGTCTCACGCTTTTCAAAGAAATTCAGATTTTATTTATTGGAAATAATAGGTTTTCCAGGGATTCTGAAGGAACTTTGATCATCAATTAACTTTCAGCTTGGAAGGCATCACAATAAACGAGGCTTACCAGATGAGGCTTATCAGATGACCTGGAAACATTACACTTAATAACAAGAACACTGTCATACTCTATCATCACAGCCAAATGTGGCCTGTTCCCCCACCCCTTCCAATTTTATTATTATTATTTGTTTAATAATTATTATTCGATCTTGCATTCACATATTTAAATACATACAGCACATCTACACAAAACTATGATTGTCACGTTAAAACAA
Source organism: Gigantopelta aegis (assembly GCF_016097555.1). Classification (NCBI taxonomy): domain Eukaryota; kingdom Metazoa; phylum Mollusca; class Gastropoda; order Neomphalida; family Peltospiridae; genus Gigantopelta; species Gigantopelta aegis. The sequence goes on along the minus strand of NC_054708.1, from coordinate 53,288,678 downwards.
AATATATATCCATGAATATAATACAAACTTACATATATTGCTTGATCTCTATTCACGAAGGAGAAATTAAGAAAACATCTTAAGTTTATGTCTGCGACTAGCAGTTATACCTGACGTACATTTCCAAGTATTTGGCATCTATTTCACGAAGAACATTACATCATTAAAGAAAATGGAGCATTTTATGGACAGAATAAAATGAAATATGTGTATTTCTAACTATATTTGTTGCACTACAGCAGTAATAAGAATTGTGTTTTAGTCGTAGATTCACGTTTACGTGCAAAACTAGGCTTACGATGTTTGGTGAAATTGGGCCCAGACCTTTCATCCTCAAAGGTTTAGCAATTTCCTGAACTAAAAACAACCATCCGGGAAGAAATCTTAATTACAATCATGCCATTATATATCTGTTGTCGTGTCACAGACGTAATGAATACTCTTTGTACACGTTTAAAAGCAGATACATAATTATATTTTATTGATATTTGAATGTCACTGGTGGTTAGACCGAGTAAGTACATACCAACTATACATTTGCTACATTGGAGTAGTCATGATTTTATAGTGGGGGCCACCGACGTTGACTATGAGTCGTGTTATGTGGCGACATACATATATATAAAAGGTGGTGAGGGAAAAAGGTATGATCTTTTCCTCTCCTGGACAGAGGAGCCGACCGAGGCTGGCACCTGTGCCCATGACAGGCGTGCACTACAACAGCTTGCTCTGAATGTGCACGTAAACCCCTATGGCCTGATCTGACCTAATTGTATGCTTGGAGTGCTATGGCCCCCATGCCCCCCCCCCCCCCCCCCCCCCCCCCCACTCCCAACTATGCCAGTGGTTTGCTATGACCAAAGTTGTAATCCTGCATCTTGAAATGTTTGGCTGATGTTCTCTAAGAAATGAACAGAACAATTTATTGCAGTTTTGTCTATCTATTTGGCAAGAAAATGTAGTCCCACGGTTGTTCTTTGTGTAATACTGCTGAAGAAAAAACAGGATGTTGTAAAGTCATAAACAAAGGTACCATCATCATTTGATAATATTAACAACACAGTATAATAACAATACAATAGTAAATATTTTATTCAATATCAGTAACATGAGTTATAATGAAACAAGAAATAACAGAGAATGGACAAACACAAAGTTAATAAAATAATCGTAAACCATCCAAACTATGATTTGTACCACCATCTTGATTATACCTTGAATAATGGGACTAAAATCTAATAGTATATTTTTAAATGAGATGTATTCTTTATGAAATCTTTTACTTAAAATGAAGGAATATTTTGCAAATATGGTTAGTATATATTTTCATTTCAGTGTCAACTTACCTCTAGTAGTAATTAATGATAAGTAAATATTCTTACTATTACAAAATTAATATGCCACAGTTCCTTAAAACTAGTTTTCAAAAATGAACCAGGAAAGTCCTAATGGATAAAGGCGACAGTTTCCTGTTTTGATCACACTGTGTGCCAGTTAAAAGCCTTCAAATTAGATGTGACTGATAATGCCTATCACCTCCCATTATGTTTCTAGAAAATGACTTCCTACTCCATTGTTGTTCTGTCATTCCAATAACTCAATGACTGACTGGTAAATACTTAGACACAGTCATGGGCCATCCACAAAGTATATAAACCCTGAGGGTGGTAAGTGGCGCTACAACAGCTTGCTCTGAATGTGCACGTAAAGCCCTATGACCTGACCTGACCTGCAAGTGGTGTCAGGCATTATATATGAAGAGAGTACAGGGAGGAGGGGTTTCTCTGACAAGACTACATATGCCAAGCTGTTAATTGTATCCAATGTACTTTTCAGTGTGAGACAACAAAGTATGCTCATACATTTAGCAGGGGGAGTAATGATGGAATGTACAAAATGGAGGTACCTAGAAAATCTCAGATTTTGTGCCTACAAACTTTACGAATATTTCTTTAGAAACCCAGTTATCTAGAAAGACCAGAAAAACAAGCATTCTGAGAGTACTGCTAAAGCAATACATGTCCCCTATCGGGCCCAGCATATATTCATATCTCAAGGGCCATAACTCTGTGAAAAATGGGTAAATCGCCATGAAAGCCAAACTGGATCTGTAACCATACATAATAATGCATTACACAACATTTTTAAACTATATGTGTGATGGACAGATGAACAGACTGGATGGACAAACAGAGAGACAGACCAAAGAATGGAGATGAAATCTTTAGTCCCCTCTGGCTGGACTGGAAAGGGGACTAATAAATGGAATAAAATGTAAATGAAACAACTATTTTTTTACTTCTAACTGGACAATAAAATTAAAATAAAAAGTCAAGAAACATTAAATATTTGAAAATATAAAGAAATTAAGTTTTTATAAGTCCTTGTGAAGATAACCCTTATTTTGCTCTAAAAATGTTTTCCCTTTTCAAGTATTGGTCCATGCACCCTTTTACCCTTTGTATCCGACCCCAATCCCAATATTTCCTGGATTCAGCCCTGAGTGGTACACACAGAGTACCAGATAAGTCAGACTTCACTAACTGGACTCTGTGGTGATGCTGATTTACATAGAAATCCACATTAAAAGAATCATTCATATGTACATGTGAGGATAGAGCTATAAAACATCCTACTGCAAAAATGCTTAGGCCAACAAGATCATGTGGTCATGCAAGACAGATTTATTCCGTATTGGCAGACACCATGGAATGGGGCTGTTTTGCATAGCTAGAAGGTGGGAGAGTATTTTGAGTCCACTGTATAGTTATAACCATTATTAATTAGATCAGAAATAAACTGTATTTATTCCTGATTTTTGGAGGGTTTTTTATATTTTAGACCTACACTTTACATAAATATATTGTTAGTGCTTGATCTAAAGTCTGTGCTAGGTGTCTGATGGTGTCAAGAAAACAAATAGAAATGTCAAGTTTTCAGTCAAATAAGATTAATATTTCATCCAGTGAAGTCTGAAATTTCATATCACAGCTTATTGTAAAAGTTCAACTTTGTGATATCATTGCAATAAAATATAAATCAATGTTTTAATATGAGCTAGATGGTGAGCCATCAATAATTATTCTCGATATCAATGCAATAAAATATAAATCAATGTTTTAATAAAAACTAGATTGTGAGCCATCAATAATTATTCTCAATATATACAGTATATGCTGAGTAGCATATTAATGGAATTAAATTTTTTGACGTTTTGTTTTGTATCATGAATAACTTTTAAAATAAAGTATGTATCAAATGAAACATTTACTATCCATAGACAATAATAAGCTGACCAGTTTCACATACATCTGTAATGTTCTATGTTGTATAATTTTCTGTGTTTTTTTGCTTTTCAACTTTTAAAAATGGGAAGGTTACCCAATATAATAATGCCAATAATACAATATTAATGCTTGTTATATTTAATAACTTCACTGTCTTTGGACAAGGGTATCAGTTCCTTGTTATGAACATGTTTCTAGGTGTGCCCAGGACTTGCCTGAGCTGAGTGATACTCTGATTGGAACCTTCAGTTTAACCATTTCTCCACACAATTTATCACAGTGCTCCATTATGCCTTTCACAATCTCTGGAAAACAACAATCAATTTATATAGTTTCAACAATGTATTCTGACATGATTACCTGGTTTTTTAAAATAATATTGTTAGTTTGATTTTTCTATAGCCTTACGGTGCAACTCAACAAGATGATTGCATCGGCTCTTGAATCACAACCCGTTCACACTATACAACGGCCATCGTTTGTCACCAAACAATTTAACATGTTCAGTCATGTCAAATACTGTCTGGTTGACTAAAAATTGATTGCATGTGACTGATTTTTCAAAATACATTACATAACATGACTCAACTTGACAGTTGAGTCACGTTGTGTTGTATAATATGATCTAGACTTAATGCACAAATGTTAGTAATTAGTATGGCAAGATTTTAGTAATTGAAATAAGTGACCAATTATTGTCATACCTTTGACAGAATTCAACTCATTTTCTGGAACTTCCCACAGTAGTTCATCATGTATCTGAACTAGCAGTCTAAAGAACAAAAAACAAAACAAAAACCAATGAAAGTTGTAAGTATGCTACATGTACTTATATTTAAACATTATTTCTCTCTGTATTTTCAACACTGCTTTTAGGGTTTTGTTTAAGGCTAGGACTAGTATTGGTATTGTTATTAGTATGTTTTATATACATTTCACATTTATATATTTATTTATAAACATTGGATCTGTTATATAAATTTATTGTATTAACTGTATGATTATGATTTTTTAAAAACAAATAATATATATATTATTTATACATTAAAAAAGCATATAAAAATGTGTAATAGAAATATGATTAGTTCCTACAAAACCTAAACACATCTATTTAGCAAATGTTAATTATTAATAACGAAATTTGACAAATGCACAAGCATTCAGTTCTTTTAAGTCATCTTCCTTAAGAGGTTACTAAGAAAAACATATACACATGTTTTTGCTTATTGCATGTGATTTATAACAAATCCCTGGAAGGAAGGAAGGAAGGAAGGAAATGTTTTATTTAACGATGCACTCAACACATTTTATTTATGGTTATATGGCGTCGGGCATATGGTTAAGGACCACACAGATATTCAGAGAGGAAACCTGCTGTCACCACTTCATGGGCTACTCTTTTCAATTAGCAGCAAGGGATCTTTTATATGCACCATCCCACAGACAGGACAGCACATACCACGACCTTTGATATACCAGTCGTGGTGCACTGGCTGGAGCAAGAAATATCCCAATGGGCCCACCGACGGGGATCGATCCTAGACCGACCGCGCATCAAGCGAACCCTGGAATAAAAACCTGAAAAAAGTATTAGCATTTTAATGACCTGTTACTATGATAAATACAAATACTACGCTATATACAAATAACATACATGATAAACATTGCAGATGAAAAACTACAATTTTGTTTTAAATTGCATCAAAACACAAGACAATTTTAAACAGACTATTATATACTCTTCAAAAAAAGTAGGGGAACCTGAAATATTAATGTTAATATTAACTATTAGACCGAACGTACGTTTTGACCACAGACATCCTAGTAAAGAATGTTCAGGTCTGTTTATCAACACACCAAAACTTTTCCATAGTTTGCACATGCATTACACAGTTGCCCCGTACACGTGCGTGGGGTGTCATTCTCGATTTTGACAATTTCCAGGAAGGTCCATTAATCATTTCTGTCAATCGTTTTCATTCTGTTGATCATACAGTTGTTATTGTTTTCTTTTTAGTCATTTTTATTGTCTGAATTTGTGATTTACTGATAAAAAAACGTCAACTTTCAAATTTCACTTTTGACCCCAATCGTCCTTCAAGATCTTTGGTGGTCATAAAACCTACTGTAATACTGAACTACCGGTTGTAATGTTTGCCCAATTAATTCACTATTATCATATTATATCTTACAATTTTGGCAATTGTAAATTCTTATTAGAGTTCCCTTACTTTTTTTGAAGAGTGTATATAAAATTGATTGCAAGCTTCACTGCATCATTGTACATGGCATCTGTAATCACACACGAGTGTGTGTGTGTGTGTGTGTGTGTGTGTCTATCTCTCTATGTGTCTGTCTGTATGTGTGTGTGTCTATGTGTTTGTCTGTCTGTGTGTATGTCTGTCTGTGTGTTTGTGTGTCTGTCTGTGTGTGAGTGTGTGTGTGTGTCTCTATGTGCCTGTGTACGTCTGTCTGTGTGAGTGTATGTCTCTAATACTATGTGTCTATGTCTGTCTGTGTATGCGTGTGTGTGTGTGTGTGTGTGTGTGTGTGTGTGTGTGTGTGTGTGTGTGCATATGTGTGTGTGTGTGTACGTGTGTGTGCATGTAAATCATGTGTAGAATAGTCAACATTTTGACATTTGCTTGTTGTGACTTTGTAGTAGCAGGTTGTTAAAATGTTAATCCAGTTTTCAAATTTTTATTTGACAAATTTTCATGAATCATATGTATTAAGCAAAAAAAGTATTGGGTATATAATTTTGATTAGGACTTTGGTCTCCAAAATCATACAACATGTATAAACTGATCTGAATTAAGCAACATCCTGTCTAAAGAGGCCACATTTTGATACCCAGTTAGATGTACCGTTTAACACAGGTTTGATTATATTCATATCACCGTAAAATATACATTATATATAAAACATAAAATATAAGACGATGATAGAATGTCAAACAAGATACAAGAAAAACCCTACAAACATGTGTAAATGCTGTGAATACTAGTATATTTACTTGATGGACACAAAATAGGCAATCAAGAAAACTGACCACTTTGGGGTGAAAACTTACTTTGTATGAAGATTGCCATGACTTTTCAATTCTTTGTCCACTTTCAACATGGCTGCCTTGCAAAGATCTGCTGCAGATCCTATATTTTATAAACAACATGGAAAATGTAACTTTTGAAACTTACAGAAAATTGTCACTTGCAAGTTAATTGTACATGTATATGTTTTATTAAGGATAGAATCAGTCTCATACAAAATTACCAAATATACCACACTGTTCATGAATACAATAATTTATATCAAATAAATAAATAAAATTCATACTCATATAATGATGACCACTTTAGTTCTACTCTATGCAATTACATTTTCAATTCTTTTAAAATAAAACAGACATCAGGCCAATTTGTTGAGTTCACATTGCAGCACACAGTCATAGTCACACTTAACCTATAATAACTAAGGGTTTTACTAAATCAAAAATCATGGCACAATAATAGAGGGTCTTCTCCACCTAGACAAAAAGCGTACTTCTAACTAAAAAGGGCACTTTTTTTTGCCCCCCCTCTCCTTCCACTGCTGGATATGACCTTGACAGTGGAAATACCTACTTTATCTGAAGACTTTTATTTTTAATTTGAAGAAAAGGTAATCATAGTTATTAAAATAAATCCCCAAAATGTTTAACATAACATTTAATAGTGGTTGTCACTTTACCTTGCACACAGAAGTTGACTGCCTGTCGAGCTGCCTGTGCCCTCATTTGATATGATGGGTGATGAATGTGTGGAATCTGGCGTCTGCGGTTAAAGATGGTTGATGTGTAACCTACAATTAAATATTCATTTATACAAGACATTGTCCAAACTATAAGTTTAATATCACAACATTTTATGCAGACAGATGTTGGTGGGGGTTTTTTGGGTTTTTTTTTTTTTTAAAGGCTACAAACATTTAACACAGAGACAAAGAAATTTTTTGTATTTTTGGACATTACAAACATGGATGATGATGAGATGAATGGTGAAGCTGCAGTATTTTCATTTCGGTATGGGACTACTTGACAGGTCCGTGCTCCACGCTTGCTGTCAGTTGAGCTATCTCAGTATCACCCGAACCTGGGGTACACGGAACCTGCAGTGCATGCCAGGTAATCATCCCCCATGTGGGGTCATACACTTGGGAGACACACCCATAATCACACCCGTGAAGTGGGTGAAACTTGGTGTATGTGGCCTTACACCTAACCATTGAGCCTAGTGGTGCACTCACTCTGGGATGGAGCCAGTACTGGCATGAAAAATCACCCATTCAGACAGATTATTTAAGTTCCAAATGAATTTCAAATTGTAAAAATAACTATTTATTAAATTCCGATATTAAAGTTTTGTTGTAAATGTACATACCATGTTCTTGACAAAACTCCACACATTTCTTTGTAAAGCTATTTACAGCAGGAAATTTCTCTAAAAACAAACAAATGAGCTCAGTTTATATAGAATGTTTATACATGCATGTTTCATTATTTTCTCTTTTTTTCAGGGATAACCATCAGGTGATGTTTATAATTAAATTTCTACAGTTCTTCAAAAATCAACCAGAATTGCATTAAAACTATTTTCTCATGTTAATAAACATAAAAGTTTAAGAATACAAAGTACACAATCATTCTGAGAGTAGTTAAAGCAATACATGTCCTCCACCGGACCCAATACATTTTTATATCTCCAAAGTTAAGGGTCATAACTCTGTCAAAAATGGACAAATTCCTACGAAAGTCATATTTGATCTGTATAACTCTACATGATAAAGCTATATACAAAAATTTCAGCTTAATATCTTGAGGCATTGCGAAGTGTATGTCTTAAAAATTATATGTTGGATAGATGAATGAATAGACAAACACACTGACAGATGGATGGAGACAAAACCTATAGTTCCCTCTGGTTGGAACATTAGGGGACTAATAAAATCAAATACTAGTATATGATTTCTGAATAGTCCTCTAGTATGGTAGAGGTGACAAGTACTGATGGTGTATCTGCTTTTACACAATCATTGGGAAAATAGTTTGTTGCTATAAAGTAAATACTATTAAAATTGGTTACTACTCACTTAGAAAACTGTCCATTATTGCTTTTGCATTCTCCGGAGTAACTTTGAGGTATTCAGAAAGTCTTTCTTTGCCTATAAAGAGATACATTTTACACCACAAAGTAATGACAACAATCATTAAAGTTAAAATAAACCTTAATCTTAAAAAGAAAAACATTCAGTGATATAAATGCTAATCACCATGCTTCCTTGAAAAATTGTTGTTATTTATATATCTTTTGGTTTATAAGCAATATTAAATGTCTAAAAATAAATATTTAACAAAGACATAGAAATCAATAAACAAAACTCAAAGAATATTTAATCATCGATTATGTTAAGAGTTTAGACTGGAAAAAATGCCATGAAGTTATGGTAGCCTTTTGGTTTCATTTTATTTGGTAAATAATAATTTTAAGCCGGGAAAAAATGCCATGAAGTTACGGTAGCATTTTGGTTTGGTTTTATTTGGCAAATACTAATTTTAAGCATGTCTCAAAACTCACCAACACCATACATGACGGAATAAACAATTCTCTTGGTCTGTTCTCTCTCTGATGCCGTCACATCACATGATGGCTTTTTCAACCTAATAACCAACCATAGGAGACTAACAGTAGTTAAAACTTAAAACAATAGACATGAATGAATGAATGAATGAATGAATGAATGAATGTTTTCAACAAGATCCCAGCACAAAAATACCTCAGCTATTGAGTGTCGAACAAAGGTTAATTAATTAATTGATGATCCATATCAATATAAAAATTCAAAAGTTAAGTTAGAACGTATCTTTCCTCATTGGTCCAAAATTATTACACTCCACCAAAATGTGGTGAATCATAAGTGTACACAGACAATGCTTACACTGAGGTCGTGGATCCTTTAGAATAAATGAATGAGTGATGTATGTATAACCAATGCGAGCATAACACAAGACTATTTCATTCCTCCTGCACTGCCTAAAAGAGGACTGCTACTCTCCCAGAACTGACTTGACAGAATGAAGCTTGTTCATAGCCGTGATGTTCCAATCATCTTGCCAAGTTCAAAAGATATATTGATTAATGTCATATTTAAGATCAGTGTAAGAGACATCAACTCTAATTTAAACAAACATTCTGAGAGTACTGTTAAAGCAATACATGTACCCTACTGGGCCCCACACATTTTTCTTTCTCTTCAGTTCAAGAGCCATAACTCTGTGAAAAATGGGTAAGTCATCATGAAAGCCAAACTTCATCTATAACAGTACATGACAAAGCTAGACACAAAATGCATTGTGGGCAGGAAATGAAAACAGCCAATTAACATTGATTGACTGCACACACAAAAATACATGAATATCATTTTCAAAACATCATTGTACAACACTGCCTTTGTAGTTGGTTCCTAATAAGCTTTAAAATAACTAACAAATACTACAGGGAACATTTTGTTCAGAGACCACTGTACAATTTTAAAACATTAAACAGTAATTGCTAATCAATTTAATTGACCAAATATATCGCTGATCAAGATTTTAAAAGCAAAATGTTCCCTGTACTATGTAATGTTTAACCATTGTGCTGTGAGCTGAATGAAGATATCTTCGTGAGTCTTTCTCTTGAACAGGTCAAGTAAAGTCTGGTCATCAGACAGGTGTGCAAACAGTCGCAACTCAATCTGCTGGAAGTCTGGAGATATACACAAAATTAATAATATACAGAAGTAAAAATATTTACCAAGATACACATACCACTGTCAATATAACAAGATATGAATGAAACACAAAGACAAATATTAGAAAACCAGAAATAGCAAAGTGACAGTATTTTATTATATCCTTACAAGCAAAAAGTAAAACAATCCAAATTGAGTATAAGCATATGAGACATGGATGCAACTGCCCCCCACCCACCAGTCCTGGAGAAAATCCAAAAATTCGGGCAAAAACAATAGAGAAATTCGGGCAAAATGAGCTGGCCTAAACACTTTTCACCATGTACATGTATTTTCATTATTCTACCCAAAATATTAGTTATAATTCATGTAAAAATGCATGGCGATTCGTTAGCAACCCTATATAGCTGTTTGGCAGTAATGCTAATAAGAATAAACATAATCCAAATTCAGGCATTTTTGTTTCATTCGGAAAAAACCCAGCCTGCCCCCCCCCCCCCCCACAAAAATGGGAGCCCGTACGCCTATGCAAATGAGCAAACAATGACATTCAAGTCATGAACAATAAATGCTTAACTAACTCAATGGCCAGAAGTGGCATTTAATTATTCCTGATGTAATGATTATTAACCAATTGTTTCATTTCCAAATATGACAGCACAATACAACAAACTTTAAAATGATGCATTATTTTCAACAGAGCTAGTCTTTATGTTAGGTTTTTTCCAATGATAAATTAAATGTTTTTTCCAAAAAAAAAAATTAAATGAATAAATGTAACATTAAATTAAAACATTATCCTTTATAATGTACAAAACAATAAAATATATTAGTAGTATGTCAATATTTAATACTTAAATTTTATTTTAACAAAATGTGTAGATTTTTTTAACACCAAACCTTCCCATCATTGCTCTTAATATTCATTTTTATACTTTCTTTCTTTTCTGTTTTTTTCACTGGAAAATCATTTTGATTCTTTCTGACAATGTGTAGAATCTAAATACCTGCAGCAAGCAATAGATGTTCATCATGGCTGATGTACGGTTCTCTGGCAAATATCTCCACCTTCTTATCATTGCTTTTACCTACAAGTATATTAAATGTAAACATTACAGGATTGTAGAATGATATCTGGAGTGCAGGGGCACAATCTCTAGTGGAGTGAAGCACAGTCTCTAGTGTGTGTGTGTGTGTGTGGGGGGGGGGGGGGGGCACATGCCAGATATTTTTTCTTTATTTATATAGAGTAAGACAAAAAAAACAAACATTTTTGTCCATAGATATACCATATATATTTCATAATTAAGGCTTGCTCAACTGGCACTGAGTACCGGTATTCAATATAGGGCAAAATAAAAATAAACATCTGTCAAATTGATTATTACAACCTACCAAATACATGTTTTCCATTAGTCAAAAAGACCTTAAAATATACTAATTGAAAGAAATATGATATCACACCAATATTAACAGGAAAGAGTGACTGAAATCAAAACCATCATCCACAGTGTCAGGAAGTTAACCATGTTTCTAACATTCAATCTCACATTACTGACATTCAATCTCACATTACTGACATTCAGGTTCACATTAATGACATTCAGTCTCACATTACTGACATTCTCAGTCCAATATTACATCTTTGTACTTATACAAACATAAGCAGCTAATAGTGATTGAAATCTCATTTACAACCCCAAGTATTCCCCTATTTCTTTCTCAGTATATTATGCCAACTGAACTGTCTTCCCTAAAACAAATATATATGTATGCAATTATGTCACATATCAGATATTAAACAACCTTCCATTTCATTTATGTCCCAAATAAAATAATTTTGATTTGTCATGAGCTTTATAAACAAATGAAAATTATTTCGTGATGGAAATACACCTGATAAAAGTAAGTATTATATTTATTACCCATGACTTAAACAATGTGAACCAGTAAAATTACTACAAACAATGGAAGTTGACAACATATCCAATGAATCATCATGGACAGCTGCAGTGGAACATATTACTTCCTATTGGGACATATATTTTGAACCCTATGGATAACATTAAACTTTAAGAAGCATTCTGAGAGTGCTACTAACACATGTCCCCTACCAAGGCTGAACAGATTTTGATATCTCTTAATGCAAGAGCCATAACTGTCAAAAATAGGTAAATCACCATAAATGTCAAACTTAATAGTGTTCGAGATTAGTTTTTTTGGCCAGTATCCCTGTTGGATACTAACATTTCAAAATCTGGTATCCCACCTGAGAATTTAGTATTTATATGGCATCCTGGTGGGATATTGGGTTCTTGAAGTCTGGTATCCAAAATTAAATTCTGGTATCCCCGGAATATTAGGATACTGTTAATCTCGAACACTGCTTAATCTATAACTGTACATGGCAAAGCTATATACACAATTTCAGCTCAATATCTTGAAACGTTGTGAAAAACAGTCCTGAAAACTATGTAGGAGAAATGGATGGATTAATGGATGGACAGACAGAGAGACAGACAAACCTACAAACAAGAAGTAAAATTAAAATTAATATCCATATGACCTGCAATATAGCTGATCTCATAGTCGGTGACTGTGACTGATGTCTTAGGGATTGCCTGGATATTCGGCTGGTATGAAGTCAGACGACCAGTGGCTGCAGCAGTTTGGTCCCAGTGTGTTCTGAGATAGCCATCATTAACACAGGCCAACATTCCATCAACATATGTTGACTTCAGCTTCTGAAGCTAACAGTACTGTTTTTATTAATTATATAGTCATTATTTAATGTAATTATGATACAAACAGGGCTGTACCTAATCTGAAATAACTAGGAGGGAAGTAAAAACCAGAATCAATTAAACACATTGATATTGGATCTTTCCCAACTAAAAACACCAGGCATGCAGCTTTGATAAATAGCTTAGTTCATGTTACCAATGTGTTCCAAATTTGTAGCCTGGTCATATTCTGGCCATGGTACATGTATGTGGTTAACGTCCTTCCCAAATACAGTTTAGTTGAGTCAAATTCCATGACTGTTTTATGTTGGTTAAATGAGGGGCATCTGTGGTGATAAATATAACATTTAGTGATGATGATGGGATTCAAACCCATGCGGGCAATAATGAAAAGTCTTATATATCTATGAGGTACAAAGATTTTAAATATTTACAAATACAGTCATATACCAAATATTTCAGAAAATTACTTTAAAATATATTTGCATTTATGCATATTAATTTAAATCTTCCTAATGAGTTACACCGATTTATTAAGTATGCTTTCTCTACATGAATTCTGAGCATACCCTGACCTCACCATTTAAGGGGAGCTATCACTCTCGCTCTCCATCACTCCCCTGAAACTATAGTCCAAGAAGAGTCATTTTTGGCTCCCCTAAGCATACAACTTTATATTGTATCTATATGGAAATAACTTAAATAGCTCCCCATAACCTGAGTTACAGGAGCAATTAAGCACTGTCCTCATTATTTTTCATGTCGACATCTGCATACCTGTCTATATTCCAGCACTATGGCAGGAAGAGGGTGAATATCAACAAGTTGATTCAGCATTGCCTCTGATGTTGATTTTTGCTGAGCAATACTGGTTTTAGCTATTTTCGTTTTCAATGGAAGCTTCTTGTCTAACTGAAGTTCTTCATACAAAACCTAGAATGGAGTCCTGCCTGTATTAGTGTTGAGAATCAAATAAAACCCAGGCATTAATTAATATTAAATTAAGGTTTATCTACAATCAGTGTCTTATGATGAGTATATTTAATGTGTGGGCTGTTTTTTTAAATTTCCTAGATATTAATAACAATGAAAACAGACAGAGCTGGTTTAAGGATCCATGGGGCCTGTAGCACAAATAACAGCGGATCCCCTTTCCAAGGATATATATTTTGCAAGCCTCGAGATCTAGGGGAGAGGGGAAAAATGACCTGGGGAAAATAAATGTACACATCACCGCGGGGCCCCCTGAAGTGCGGAGCCTGTAGCATGTGCTACATGTGCTACTAGGATAAACAGGCTCTGAAAATAGAATATACTTTTCTGAAAGTACAAATAACCACATTATTTTAAAAGTTGAAATGACAACATTGTGAATTACTAAAATAAAACAACAGTAAGTAGATACATTGTATGTATCGGTCAACAGATTTGCTTTTAGAGACAAAAATGTTTAAAAAAAGCATAACCATGGATTTTTCATAAGAATACAGATATTTCATTTATCCCAATATTGTGGGCATGGAATTACCAACATTTATGAAAGAGAATTCCACAATAAAAGTAGCCTAATTTCTACTAGACATGAGGTAAAGATACAAAACCTGTCTAAGCTGAGGATGGCTGTTGATGCAGAAGCTATGACCTATAACACCGAATGCTTTTTCCTCCAATCTAGACAATTTCTTCTGAAAAATAAATTTCAGTGACTCTGCAGTTCACTTATCCAAGAACATGATAGCTTTTTATTATACATCAGTTTAGGTATCAATCTAACTTTAAACTTCTGAGTACTTTCAAAAATGGTTATATACTAGCAGTCATATGCTAGAACTAAATAAAATGAAAATGCATAATTTTCAGATCTCATCATTTAAGGGAAACTATCACTCTTGCTTCCCATCCCTAAGACTACTTCAAGACGAGTAATGTTTAGCTGCCCTTAAAATGTGAATTTTAAAAACGTTTACTACAAAAGTATCAAGGCTCAACATTGTAATATCTTATATGGCTCCCCATAACCTAATTTAAGGGAGCAATTAATGACTCCCCTTGATGTTTTTCATGGCCAAGTCTGATGTGTCCTACTAAACAGAAAAACTATATACAATAAAAAATATTCTACTAGATATAAAAATAAGTTATTTTACCTTGAGCACATCTGAAAATGCTATGAATGTTTTGGTGTCCAAGACAAAATGTATGTAATAAAAATTATTCTACCAGGTATAAAAAGATATTCTGTTACCTTGAGCACATCTGAAAATACTATGAATGTTTTGGTGTCCACTCTAAACTGCTGAATCTCCATGGTGGCTAGCAACGAGATCAAAGGACATTCCACTTCAGAGAACAATTTCCACAAGTTGTGAGATTTCAGTTTCTTCTCTAGTCTTGCCATTGCTTGGTGTAACACTGTAAACTCTGCATTCAGAGTGTCAATCCAACTTGAAGATTCAGTCTTGAAATTAAAATAAAAACAAAGCTTCATATTTAAGAACTGTTAGGTTCATGCCATAGCATTTTGACTATATGGATTCAAGACTATATATGTCTTAAAAGTTTATGACACAGGAAAGTGTAGTTTTTAACTGATTAATAATGTATGAAATAAACTAGTTTTATGCATAATGAATGAATGAATGAATGAATGAATGAATGTTTAACGACACCCCAGCACAAAAATACACATCGGCTATTGGGTGTCACAAATGGTAAGTATATGAAACTATTTATATATATATTTATGTAAAAACCAGTGTAAAGTTTTATGCATAATGTCCAACATACACAAGATATCCATGTATTGTAATATACTATTTTGGGGTTTTGTTATTGGTTAGATTAGATTAGATGTTTAACGACATCCCAGCATGAAAAATACATCGGCTATTGGGTGTCAAACTATGGTAAATCCAAACATTTTTATTGGATACAATGCATAGTTCTGTCGACAGCTGAGTGGATGTGTAAAAATTGGGCCCAAACTAAACCTTACGAGAGTGGAGAATTACAAGTACTGGAAACAGTGCTGTTGAAGTGGTTCACCCCAATGCACAAGTTGAGACCATTTTCATGTTTGGTCTATGTCTGTTTCAGAATTAAGGTTAACATTTAGAATTTGCAGATGGATTAAGCACTGTAAAACTTTTAAAATTTTTTAAACAAAGGGGTCACATTAGGAAAGAATAACATGATTCCCTTCCTGTACAGATTCAGTGTTAATAAAAATAAAATGTGAAGAAACTTTAAAAAATTAAGTATCAATGAAAACTTCTCACATATTGAGGACAATCCATGCCCAAAATTAATAAAACATCTCTCAAACTCTGTGCTGATTTTTCTGAATTCAGCAGCCATGCACCCACTGCTGGATCATCAGCATACCAAGATACTGCATCTGAAACAACTCAATTATTTACCACACAAACAGCATCACAAAACAAAGGTCAAAATTAATGTACCTCCATATAAGTGAGGACTATATTGCACCTTTAGATAGACTTAATAAACTATTGTAATGAACAGTCGTTTTAACCCTTTTCTGATATGATTGCACACAGAGCGCTGTTAGTGTAAGTAAGGAAAGAAATGTTTTATTTAATGACACTCAACACATTTTATTTACGGTTATATGGTGTCAGGCATATGCTTAAGGACCACACATATATTGAGAGAGGAAACCCACTGCCGACACTTCATGGGCTACTCTTTTCAATTAGCAGCAAGGGATCTTTTATATGCACCATCCCACAGACAGGATAGTACATACCATGGCCTTTGTTACACCAGTTGTGGAGCACTGGCTGGTTAGTGTAATTATGTTGTGGACATAATAGTGCACTATCCATCATGTCATTCCAGACCAGATACGTATAGGATTTACTGGAAGTAAAATGTATTACAAGAAAATTTAAAATAAAATTACTTTGATGAGACACAACCTTAGGTTTTTTGTTTTTTTAAAGAAAATTGATAAGATTGTTAAACATAAATAATATATTGCAAATATAAAACAGGATAAGATGGAATAATCTATCCAACCCACATCTCTGCTGCCTTTTTAGTACATTATAAATATTCTACCCAAGCTTTAAAGATTAGGTATGGGTAAGGGGAGATAACACATAACATATAATTCATTTACAGCCAACAAAATTAAGGACAAGATTTTATAAAGTTTACAGTGTATTTAATGTTAACCTTAATTTATAAGCCAAACAAAAGTCTCAACTTGCATTGGGGTGAACCACTAGATAGTACTTGTAGCGTAAGGTTTTTTGGGCCCTTTACACATCCACTCAGCTGTCGGCGGAATATGCATTGTACAAATGTTTGGATTTACCATAGTTTGACACCCAATAGCTGATGTATTTTTTGTGCTGGGGTGTCGTTAAACTTAATAATGAGTTAAACAAAAATCTAGAGTGAACAAAATGATAATTATCAGTACAAAGGAATGTGTAATGAATTCTAACTGAATGCACCTTTTCAGTAGTTTTCAGAAATGCATGAAAAACCCACAAGCTGCAAGATGTTTGTGTATATCATGGGTCAAAATACACTAAAACAATGTTTAGAAGTCATCTGTAATGAAGGGGGCAGGACATAGCTCAGTGGTACAGCACTCGCTTGAAGCGCGGTCGGTCTAGGATCGATCCCCGTCAGTGGGCCTATTGGGCTATTTCTCATTCCAGCCAGTGCACCACGATTGGTATATCAAAGGCTGTGGTATGTGCTATCCTGTCTCTGGGATAGTGCACATAAAAGATCCCTTGCTGCTAATCGAAAAGAGTAGCCCATGAAGTGGCGACAGTGGGTTTCTTCTCTCAATATCTGTGTGGTCCTTAACCATATGTCCGACACCATATAACCATATATAAAATGTGTTGAGTGGGTCTTTAAATAAAACATTTCCTTCCTTTCTTCATCTGTGATGAAAACTTGCTAAATAATATGAAACTAGCAAAACGTTACCAGAATTCTACTAGCACTTCATTAATTTGTTGAGTATATTTTGACAACAGAACTGATCACTTACCTTTTTCCTTGAGAAATGTGAGCAACTCTACAAAGACGTCCTTTGCATTCACTGCTATTTTCCTTGGAACTGGATTTGACATCAAATCTTTAACAAGTAATCTGAAATTAAACAAGCTTTTTGTTTTAAATATGATTTACTGAAGATATTTGAGATAGAAGTTCTAAATAATCACTTACACAATAAAGAACACCACTTTACCATTTATGAAAATATGCAAATGCCATAGAACTATGATACAAAAAGGTGAGGAAAAAGTACAATGTATTGCAGCCCCTCTCCCATCACCACATACTTTGTAGCAATTAGCATTACTAGAAACAAATCCCACCAACCAAGATATAATTTAAGTACCTTTCATTTAACCCATGTCATAATTTCTAGAACAATCCTAAAGGTTGCATATCCAACCCATACACCAAAGCTCCACAATAAATGAATTTCCACATGGCAGAAAAACACATGAGACTGTTCTCCATTCCAGGAAAATCATAAGTATGTTGCAGCCAGTAATGAATAAAACTAACTACATGTAAAGTATTTTATCAAAATAAATAACACATACTGTTTATCAAACTGAAACATTCTACACGTTAAGTCTACCTGAACCATTGTAGGTAGCTTGGATCACCTTGCTCCAGCGGAAACAGCAAAATGTGTTCAAATTTACAATCACTTAAAGAAGCAGAAGATGTAATCTTCATTGCTAAATGTGTCACCTGAAATGGAAAATAAAATAAAATATAATATAGTAATATTTGGAAACAACATGAGATGGTGGTTACGGTGGGCATATTGAAAGGGTGTTAACAAGGTGAGAGGAAGATAGAAGTGAGCAGAGAATCATAAAGCTGTTTACCCAAGAGAGTGAGAGAGAGTAAGAAGAAAAGGTAGGTTAAATAGCAAATGTTACAATTCTATGGATAAAAAACAACATAAAATATAAAACAAAAGAATGTCCATTTTTTAACTCACGAAAATACAATAAAATATATGCACAATCTGCATTTTCAGTTAATTCCACTGATCCATGAGACATATAGAATAAATAGAATAAAATAGAATAAATGAGTTATCTAACACCTCATGTGATCATGTTTGGAACATTCCAGTCTTCCACTGGGTTAACCATCTTAGAAGTTCTAATATTATGACATATTATTTAAAAAATTAAACACCTACCTTCTTAGACACACCTCCATGTTTTCTCTGTGAAAAAAACAAGAGATTTTAATTTTCTGAAGTACATGCGTTAGTTAAATATATAGCATTCTTGCTTTTGTTTATATTCTTTTTGTTATGAAAGTAATTTAATGTTAACATATTACTTAAATCACAGCTATTTAAAAAACATGTACATAAATACTAACATGCTTACATAAATGAATATAAGAAAAGTTTGGTTTTAGGTTATTAAACAGTGTAATACTCCAAAACAGGCAATTTAATTACATATACTGAGTCAAAACTCTGTTTTGCCAACATAAATGACCACCAAATACAGATTAGTTTGTACTCTCTACCTTGAAAATAAGTCAGTCAAATAGACAGAGATGAAAATGACCTTGGACATAAAATCCAGGGTCTTGAAAAAGTAGGCTGATGTAAGCTTTTAATCAAAGAAAGGGGACCAGTCCACCCCTTCCCCAAAAAGTGCTCCTTTTTGTGCAATCTGTTTACAAATTTTATTTGACGAATGCCAAACTTTTATTAAAGTCCCCTTTTTAGGAGTTTGTCAGTGTGCCCTTTTGGTTCACCCTTGAGAACAGGAACAGTTTTTTGGTAACACAGAAATCCATAATTCTAAAAACTCTGCAGGTTTTTCATCTCTCCAGGCAAATGATGGCTTCAGAGATTTGGTCACTTCAGCATGTCTCACAAAACATGTGCTACAATTGTAACTGCATTTAATTTTCAAGAGTAACTTGCAAAATTGCTGATATATAAGAAATGACAATGGAAGAAATCTGTATATTGAAATTATGAAAACATACTGTGGATTCGCCTGAATGAGAAAGGTTCAGCAGAGTAGAATTGTCAGAATACACGAGGGTTATGCAGATTTCATGGCTATTCAAAATGTGTGAAGTCAGATTCTTCCATTCTGCATCAGACAGTGAGGACATATCAGTCAACTTTACAGCTGTGTCGCTCATAGATTCCTAAATAAATAAAATAGGTTTTGTATTTATAAAGTGGTGAATTAAAAATCACTATGTATTGCTGAGAGATAAAAGGAGTTTTTATGCAAACTGAAGTATACAAATATGTGTAGAACTGAATTCTTTTTTATTTAAATCTTTAAAACATCACTTTTGAAAAAAATAAAGCACTTATGCAACAGCAAAAAAACAAAAAAGGTATTAAAATTATGTAAACAGGCCTTAATGGAACTTTATTTCACTCTAGACTTATAGTATAATTATGTAGTTTACAGATTAAAGAAGAGTTTTTGTAAAATATTTGACATTATGAACATTTCGAAATATTCCTTGTGAAGAAAAGAATACAGATCTTTAGAAGAAGATGAAAAAGAAGAAGAAGATGAAGATGATGATGATGATGATGATGACAATGATGATAATGGGAAGTAGTACAGGTAGGAATGGAAGATATCACATTTTCGGTGAGAACTCTACCACCGAGTTCGGTTCAATTGCCACTCTTCTGACTATAACACTATGATATAATACCCAATAGTTACAATAAATAAGAGAGATATTAACTTGAGCAGCTGTCATGTTTGATGTCGTCATATCTTTGGATTTCTTCTGAACGAATGGAGCTTGAAAAGTGCTCTGTCTTTTCTTTGAACATTTTTTATCTACATTCACATTACATAAGCCTTCTGATGTTTTATTAGATCTGGAAAACAATAGTTGTAGAATTATTTCACATATTTAAAATTTAATTACCTCTGTTGTCAGGTTAAAGATTTATTAAATATATGAATTATTATACATATATAAAATATTAAATTAATGGCTACTTACATAATAATGAAGCACATTTAATACAATTAATGTTTTTATTGTTGTTTCAAAAATCTTTATTGCCCCAGAGCACACTGCTTTATTTACCATCAGCTACTGGATGTCAAACATTTAGTAATTATAACATTGTCTTACAGAGGAAACCTGTGACATTTTTCAGTTAGTAGCAAAGGATCTTTTATGTGCACCGTTCTACAGACAGGATAGCACATACCATGGCCTTTGATATACCAGTAATGGTGCATTGGCTGGAGCGAGAAATAGTCCAATGGGGATCGATCTCAAATATGCTGCACATCAAGTGAGCACTTTACCACTGGGCTTAAACCTGCCACCTTATTGTCTCGGAGAGTCATATGGTAATATCAATACAACAATACTATATGGACATAACAATACTATATATAATTACACTTTATTTGTGAAAATACCTTTTACAGCTTGGTGTTGTTGCTTTATTATCAACAATTTCAAAAGTGTGTCCTGTGCCAATCATGATTGAGATTTCACCACAGGCTGCATCAGATGTAGAGTCAAAAGTGTCCAATTTTTTTGCTTTATTTCTTGTATGGTCCTGTAAATATAATCCTGTTATGTAAATGGCCAAGGGACAACATTAGGTAACTGGAACTTGATTTGCAATGATTTTTACCTAGGTAATGGATTGTGTGATTACTTGAATTATATACTGCATAACCACTGAATAATCTAATCGTAAGACATTTGTACTATTGTATCATATTGATATCCCAAATTAATTTTTAAATAAATAGATTTTGCAAATAATACAGTATTTTTAAGTGTCCAAAATCTGTCTAGATATTATTATTTTTTTAATAGTTTAAAACTGTTACCGGTAATTTTAAAAACCTAGTGGTTTATCACGTCAAAAAATTGGTGGTTCACATGAATTTAAATTTGAATAATCAACACATGAACAGAACAATAACGCATTTGTTTTATACATAGGCCTATATAAAATTACTGTCATACAGTTATTTGACAAAGTTTTCTATCACAAACAGAATGACAGAAATAGCATGAATGATGTTCACTGTATTTTAAAACATAAGAAAACTTCTTTAAAATTTAAATGATGAATATTTTAATGAGAATGTTTATTACATACCTATTCAATCTTACTATAGTGATAACGACATTTTGAAACTGTGTGATAAATTTATTTTGTATCGCACATATGTGCAATCTGGACCAGAACTTTTAAATGGGAAATTCTCTTTTTCTTACTTATGATTTACTAATTATGTTATGTCGTATTTGAAACATTACACAAGGCTGCCACAGAATATGATTCTTAATGAAATCCATGAAAGAAGTTTTGATCATAGATTTAACAAAGTATTCTTATGACGTTAAATTAAAAAACCCTTTCGTAAAACATAAAAGTAGGTATGTAATAAATACAGAACTTCACATACGTTGTTTTCGCTTCCTATTTATTGCACTTGTTTATTTTGTGAAAGAACATACCACTTGTCCGCTACAAGGTCTCGTAGTATATATTCTTGCGTAAAATAAATTTGTGCAATTGCAATGCACCTAGGGGAAGCTGTACAAAAGAATACCGGCCTCCCCTAACCCAATCCGAAATACTTGCTGCTGGTGGACTACTTGGGCACTTGGTGACACTGAAGAGGAGAACGCCTTCAAGATGACAAGACAAACAAAAACCTCGGGACAACATCACGGCACCTTACCTACCAAACTGCACGAGTCTCCCCTGGGTTGTCATGCCATGACCAGAAGCGGTCAGGCCCTATGGGCAACTTAGGGAGACACCCCAGCATCAAATAGGTCTAATTAACGAGCTACTCTCGACTCACTATAATCAAAACCTTGTGCATGTAAAGCGCTATGGCCTGACCTGACCTAAACTTGTGCAATAAATAGGAAGCAAAAACAACGTATGTGAAGCTCTGTATTTGTATCTTCCGGGATGATGTATTCTACTATCACAAACACAAACATGAAAATCTTCATCTAAAATAATTTGACAAAGTATAACAAACTAAATCCTTCACAGGTTTCTTATAATAATAACATATGTGTGTATATCTAAAAATAAATATGAGAACTACTGCTAACAAAAACATAAACAATTTGAATTAGGATATTGTGTGCAAATACCATTTATGCAAATAACATTTTGAATATTTCACATTTACCTGGCGCAATTTCTGAATCACATCCCTTTGAAGTGAACAATCCACATCTAACAGTGATCTCTTGTGCCAACTGGCTTCGCCACTGTAACCCAAAGAGTTCAAAGTCTCACATAAGACTGAGTTGCTGCTTTTTATCTCAACTTCATGTTCTTGAGAAAGAGAATTAACTAATGGTTGTTTCTTTGCAACTTTAGATCTGGGGTCTGGATCTCGTGTTTTGAACTGATGTATAGAACTTGAATTCATATTTTCATCACAAGATATAGCAGTATTTATAAATGTCTGCGGTTTGCAGATTTGTTTTAAACAATCTGTAATTTTCATTTGACAAGTTTTTTCCCTACCAAGTACAGATATATTTTTACGTTTATTTTTTAAACCATGATGAGGAGAGAAGTTACTTAAGCATGGTTTAGAAGCTGGTGGTATTTTAAAGAAAGCAGAAGTACTTGAATCTGGCTCTCTGTCAAAATAACGAAAGTCAACACCATGTTCCTGAGAGTTTTGATCGAAATGCTTGTTGCCAGGACAACCACTCAAAGTGGTTTGGCTGAATTTTGGCTCAGTGTTTAAAGAATTGCTGAATTTTGTTGGACTTTCACCAGGATAGCCAACACTAAAATCAAAAAAAATTCTGTTATTAAGTGTCAAAGATTTGGTAAATTCTGGAGAGTCAAGAGAGTGACTAAAAACATCCAATACCTCTCTTTTGGATACATCAGTGTCAGAATGTTTGGGATGTTGAGGTTTGTCATGTCTGAAACTACTTTTCATGTTGCTATGACTAGTTTGTGATGTACTCTGCTGAGGACTCTGACAGAAAAGACTGGCTGGGGATATGGGGTTATTATTACAGTCAGTGTTTCGAAAAGAATGAGAAAAATGATTGTCTGTTTGTGTGTGATGAACAATTCCACTGTCAGACGTGGTGCTGCTGCAGCCAGGAATCGAATGTCTACTTAAGGAAGAACTTGAAGGTAGTTCAGCTTTAAATCTGTATTCATAAATTGATCTGTAGTAGTTCTGTGGATCTGAAAGAAAATAAAGTATACTAAAAACTTACAGCTTCATGTAGCTATTTTTTTTTTAAATGGTTTAAATAATGTTTAAACAAGTTAACATAATCCACACTCAAAGATTTCACCACAGTGAAGATGCAGGCATTATGAAATATTTGAAAACCTGCATGACAGAAAACACTTTTTCAGTTTCAACAAACAAATATGGATTCATCTTACAAACTAATGTCATGTGAAATGAGTACTAGTATTTTTTTGCACAACACGTGATGTAAATTATCACAATAACCTTTCATACATCATTTTTCAGATACCCTCAGATTCAGATACGTATATGCAGGGTTAGTTTTGGGGGTAAAACCTTCTCCTGCTCAAGCAAATTTTCTCTTTTTTTCAATGAATTTTCCAGGGGAGCATATCTCGACCCATCTATAAACTTTACTTGCCAGTCTAGATCCCCTGCTAAAATTCCTGCACACATGCCTGATTTTAAACAACATACAATAATACAGTCTAGTTCTACCTTTTCAGTGTTCGAAATAAGCACTTGTCCGTTTGTCCTGACAATGAAAATCTGCTCGGACAAGCAAAATGTACCTCAATGGTTTCCAGTTGACAAATGAAAATGTTCAATGAAGTTTAATTTTGAGCAATCAAAAATACAGTCCTTGTACTTGAATAAAACAAAACATTTATTTGGATAAGTGAAAATATTGCTGGACAAATAGATTTCTTGATGCAACTTGTCCAGTGGACAAATGAAAAATTCTGCTTATTTCTGCTTTTACAATATAAATACTGATATTAATGATGATAATTACTTTATCTCCATTATGGCTGCTTGCTTGCATTAAAAACAAATCAACAACAATTTTTGTTTTCAAAATTCACTTGCAGTAAAATAAGGTATTAAATGCTAAAACATTAAATAACCTGATGTAGGATTTTCAGTCTTCACACTGCACTGATTCTGCCTCGTGTTGCTGTACTTGTTTTCCAACACGGCGATAATTCGCTGAGCATCTTCTGACAAGCTGCTGTACCATGACAATGTTGGTGGATTGTGCAGAGGTTTCCACACAGGACACATGGCTTAAAATTCAGCATTCATACCAGTATTATAAAATATAAAAGTTAACAAAATTAAAGTTTGCTTTGTTTAATAACACTTCTAGAGCACATTGATTTATTAATCATCGACTATTCAATGTCAAACATTTAGTAATTTTAACATACAGTCTTAGTGAGGAAATCTGATACATTTTTCTATTACATGTAGTAGCAAGGGATCTGTTATATTCATCATCCCACAGACAAGATAACACATACCACGGCCTGTGATATACCAGTTGTAGTGCACTCACTGGAACGAGAAATAGCCCAATGGGCCCACGCCCCACAGACGAGAATCAATCTCAATAAAATACAAAGGCAGTTTCTGTTAAACAGCAAACAAAGAGTTCAATTAAATAATGGGGCGGGACATGACTCGGTGGTAAAGCGCTTGACTGATGCACAGTTGGTCTAGGATCGATCCATCACTGGACACATTGGGCTATTTCTCATTGATCTCAGCATTTCATAACTGGTGTAACAAAGGCTGTGGTATGTAGGCCTACTATCTTGTCTGTGGGATGGTGCATATAAAAGATCCCTTACCAAAACTCACTCTGGCACAAATGTAAAAGTTTAGCCAATTTTCAGATAAATAGAGTATTTCCTTTAAAATTATTAAAACACAGTTAATTCACGGAATATTTTATTAGCCAAGACTATGTCAGTATGTGTACAATTTTGGCTAATTTAGCAATAGACAGGGAAAGTCCTGCTTTGCTGCTAAATCCAAAGAGTAGCCTATGGAATGTCGACAGCGGGTTTCTTTTCTCATTATCTGTGTGGTCTTTAATCATATGTTTGACAACATATAACCGCTGGTAAAAATGTGTTGTCATTTGAGTGCATCATTAAATAAAACATTTCTTTCTTTTATAAAAACAAACTGTTATATGAGACCACTCTACAACAGAGCAGACGATTGAACTGTGATAATCAGATGTATCAATACATCGAACGTTTCTGTCGTTCATAGTAATACATTTATTTTAAAACAACAATAACAAAAACCCAAAGGCATAGTTTAAAAAAAAAAAATAATACAAAAAATAAACAATATAATTTTAATACAAGTAAAATGTAAAATATGAGCAATAGAAGATAATTACCTCCCTTTCAGTATTCGGGGGTGGGGGGATAACTATTGTAGTATTACTTAAATTACAGAAAAAAAGCTATAAAGATTGAGTCTTCATAGTTTGCGCGTTAGTTCATTCCCATTTCTTTTCTATAAGATGACAAATACCCTACCTCCCTCCCCCCAAAAGCAAACAAACAAACAGACCACCTAACAAAACAACAACAAAAGAAGGAAAGAAAGAAAAACAACAAAAAAGTAAAAACCATTTAACACAGTAGCAAAAGAAATCTTTTATTTAACGACGCACTCAACACATTTTATTTACGGTTATATGGCTTCAGACATATGGTTAAGGACACACAGATTTTGAGAGGAAACCCGCTGTCGCCACTATATGGGCTACTCTTCCGATTAGCAGCAAGGGATCTTTTATTTGCGCTTCCCACAGGCAGGATAGCACAAACCATGGCCTTTCTTGAACCAGTTATGGATCATTGGTCGGTGCAAGTGGTTTACACCTACCCATTGAGCCTTTCGGAGCACTCACTCAGGGTTTGGAGTCGGTATCTGGATTAAAAATACCATGCCTCGACTGGGATCCGAACCCAGTACCTACCAGCCTGTAGACCGATGGCCTACCACGACGCCACCGAGGCGGGTAACACAGTAGCAATACAAACATAAATGATGATGATGATAATAATTAAGTTGAATGGTGAAGCCGTAGTGTAATTTTCATTTCGACATGAGACTAGCCTACCGTGCTCTATGCTTGCTGTCGGTATCACCTAATCCCGAGATACACGAAACCTGCAGCGTATGCCGGGTAATCATCCCTCATATGGGATGTTAAAAATGCATAATACTAGGCTATATTGTTGTTTTTTATATAGTAGTAACCAAATAAATGGGTAGGACTAATCATCTATATAAGATGCTTCAAGTATAACTCATAATAGTCACCACCCTACAGACAAGATAGCACATACCACGGCCTTTGATATACCAGTCGTAGTGCACTGGCTAGAACGAGAAATAGCCCAATGGGCCCATCGACAGGGATCGACCCTAGACCGACTGCGCATCAAGCAACCTCTTTACCACTGGGCTACGTCCCGCTTTTTTGGTTGTGTGTGTGTGTGTGTGTGTGTATGTGTGTGTGTGTGTGTGTGTGTGTGAGAGAGAGAGAGAGAGAGAGAGAGAGAGAGAGAGAGAGAGAGAGAGAGAGAGAGTGTGGGTGTGTGGGTGGGTGGGTGTGTGGGTGGGTGTGGGTGGGTGTGTGTGTGTGTGTGTGTGTGTGTGTGTGTGTGTGTGTGTGTGTGTGTGTGTGTAAGAACTTGAACGTTTAACTTAGCACGTAGCCTAGTGGGGATCATGGATCTATACCCGTCCGTGGGCCCATTGGGCTATTTCTTGTTCCAACCAGGCCACCACATTTTAGCATAGGCCTAAGCATTATATAAATTATGTAGTATCATGTACTGGCTCCCATTTTAGGGGGAGGAGGAGTGGGGGACAGGCTGGGTTTTGCTCGAATTAAAGGGTTGCTGACGAATCACTACACATTTTTTCATGGATTACAACTAATTTTGCGGGTAGAATGATGGAAATACATGGTCAAAAGGATTCAGCTTAGCACATTTTACCTGAAAATCTCCATCATTTTGCCCGAATTTGAGGATATGTCCCCCCCCCCCCCCCCCCCAATCATCCCTGTCTCGTACGCTTAAGTGGGAGAAACCACTCACACACATGTACATATGCCTCAAGCAATACCCTCGACGCCCTAAATCAGTCCTAAAAATGGTTATTTCCCTGGTGGCGGAGGAAGGGTGGACTGGAGTCTCATGTATATTTTAGTCGTTAACAGCAAAAACATTTGTTATAGAGTTAGTCTGAAGACATATGGTATGTCATACACATACATACCTGTTTGTTTGTCCACCCGACCTCCCTACAGTGAGCACTCAGATGACATTAGCGGTTAGGTAGACCTACGGTACACAGACATTCCATTAAACTGTGTGTGGAGAGTGCTCTTGCTAGAAGTAAAACTAATCATTATTTGTAATAGATTTAGTTTGAGGGCGGGACGTAGCCCAGCGGTAACGCGCTCGCCTAATGTGTGGTCAGTTTAGGATCAATTGGGCTATTTCTCGTTCAAGCCAGTGCACCACGACTGGTATATCAAAGGACGGGTATGTGCTATCCTGTCTGTTGGATGGTGCATATAAATTATCTCTTTGTCCTAATGGAAACATTTGGCAGGTTTCCTCTCCAAGACTGTATGTCAAAATTACCAAATGTTTGACATTCAATAACCGATTATTAACAAACTTTATGGAGACCAGGAATCCCTCCGTGTCACTGTGAGATTCATCCTAGCAGCAAACATCTCCCTGTGATATCATTACAAGAAGGAATGAAAAGAAGAATAAATCAATGTGCTTTAGTGGTGTCGTTATACTGTATTGTATTAACTTATTTTGTCTTTAGTTTAGAAATTCTGTGGTCCACCCGACTTCGATAACCTTGAGCACTCGGATGACATTATAGATCTCATTTCCAGTAAACATGAGAGTGTTCTTGCTATAGAAGTAAAACTAATGATTGTATTTAAATACCGTTTTAAATTTCATCCTCATTGTTACAGTAATGAGTGCTGTCACGGTAACAAAGCGCGCGTAATGAAATAATGGACTGATTAGGGCAGGCTTGGCATCGTTAATCTAGCCATAAAGAAACACTCCATGCACTTCTCAAATCAATTATGTATCTGATGAGAATGAAGGGGCGGCCAAGCATGCGCAGAGACCATTAGGCCAACCTCCGGTCAGTCGTGAAAAAGCAATTAGGACAAAGTAAATAAAAATATGCCACCCGTACAAACAATTCTGAATGAGGTACTGTGATGGAATTCGGTCTGCTGAATGGATGTGATGGAGGGAAAGGACATTTAGTGGAGGGATGGTAACATGCCACGACAGGATCAGTTAGCACCGGATGTTCTAAAATTGGACTGAAAATAAAAGTATATCTAAACCCACACGACGTTATGTCAATATGGTTTGAATACTACTAGTAGTAGTAGTAGTAGTAGTAGTAGTAGTAGTAGTAGTAGTAGTAGTAGTAGTAGTAGTAGTAGTAGTAGTACTGACATCATCAGAAAAGTATTTTAGAGATTCATAATGTTCTAAATTAGCTGCAGTAGTTTCAAATCATTTAATGTTTGATATCCAATAGCCGATGATTAATAAATCAATGTGCTGTAGTGGTGTCGTTAAACATTAAAAAAACCTTACAAAAATGGGTTTCTTCTGAACACCAAATGTTCTGAAGTTGTTTTTGATTTTTTTAAAACCACGTTTCGTCAGTATAGTACACTAGTACTGTCATCATCAGGAAAAAGCTAGCTGAAGTAGTTTCAGAAATGGGTTTCATGGGTGCGTGCGTGCGTAATGTTTTAACATGCTCATATACCACAGAGGTTTCGAGCATGTCCGCCCCAGGGTTCAGCCTCTGAGAGGCTAGGGGCCCAACCCGGGGCAGAGTTTCAAGGGTAACAACTTTTTCTGAACACTGAATGTTCGAAAGTTGATAAAAAAAATTGTTTTTAAATCCAGCGATGTTTCAGTCAAAACAGTCATTATCAGAAGAAGACTTTAGACAATGCTCCGACGTTCAAACCGTTTTGGTTTTTAAAATGGGTTTCAATGGTAATGACATCTTTGTAACCTGGTTATGTTATTTCCCCCAACCCCCATCTCCCCCGTTCTGTTGCACGAAACGTGCATGTGTTAAGTGCCACCTGGGAATGGAAAGAAAGTAAGCAATTATTTATTTAACGACGCACTCAACACATTTTAATTATGGTTATATGGCGTCGGACATATGGTTGGTCAGTCTGATCATATTTATTATTTATAGGATGTTGGGCGTGGGGGCGGGATTTAGCTCAGTCGGTTGAGTGCTCGTCTGAGGTGCTTGCGTCGCAGGATCTAACCACCTTAGTGGATCCATTCAACTGATTGGGGTTTTTCTCGGTCCAACCAGTGCATCACAACTGGTCAAAGGCTGTGGTATGTGCTTTCCTGTCTGTGGGAAAGTGCATGTAAAAGATCCCTTGCTGCATCAGGAAAAATGTAGCGGGTTTCCTTTGATGACTACGAGTCAAAATTATCAAATGTTTGATATCCAATAGCCGATGATTAATTAATCAATGTGCTCTAGTAGTGTCGTTACACAAAACAAACTTTATAGGATATTGGAGTAGATTGGGGAATGAGAGCACGTACTCATTTGTTGTGCTTCTTATCCCAATACACTTCTTTTGTGGCACACATGAAGCAGAAGTGTACAAAAAGATCAACACTTTTAAATTGCCCGTGTTAAACCTTTGAACATCTACATTTTAGAGAGTGTCCAATAGTGTAGGCATAAGTACAGAAATATTACAACATATTACAATTGGGTCAGAGACTACAGTCAGTTTGCGTCAAATTGAGAACCTATGAATTGGCATATAACTCTATAACAAATAACGTTAAAATTAATATCAAAACATTTATTACGTTTTAACGCCAAATCAACTCGCAAATTTTTATATATTTTTTAATCTCAATAAAAGTTTCTTTACAAATTCCCATCAAATTGCTTTGGTTATATTTATGTTTTTGATACAGGAATGAAGGCAACTGATGGAATAGCCAATGTGAAAAACCCTTAATTCTGCCGTTAGTCTTTGCGTACTGCATTATCGATTACTTTGGGAGATAATGCCTAGTTTGGCTATTCCAGCACGTTGTCTTTACCCCTGTATTAGCAATTAGCTTTAATTCGGTGATAATTTGTAAAGAAACGTTTTTATTTTCATAAATGTTTCTTAGAAAAAAATGTTATGAGGGTTTAAAAGTTAATATTATGAGTTTTAGCATTATAAAGTACGAAGTTATAAACCAATTCATTGGTTCCCTTTTGCCGCAAATTGATCTGAACAATAAAATGTAAATAATGTCTCATTTCAAATATCACATGCGCTTTGAAACTTCTAACAGTTAGGATAGATCGCATATAACTGCTTTTGATAGAATAACGGAACACTGGCTGGGAATGGAAACACTCTAAGGAACACTAAGGTAGATCGCCCCAGTAATTAATCGTATCTTTGCGTTCAGCAAAACCGAGCAGGAACACGTTCGTTAGACTGGTTTATGCGCATCACGTCAAAGGGAACAAGTCAAATAGTTCGCGAACGTTAGTAATGCTTGCTGTCGTTGAATGCAAAACAGACGGTGCCAACAGGTTACATTATTACATCCACAGTTGTTTTTTAAATGCATATTCTGAACATATTTTTACTATTGAAAATTTTGACCGGCCTCGGTGGCGTCGTGGCAGGCCATCGGTCTACAGGCTGGTAGGTACTGGGTTCGGATCCCAGTCGAGGCATGGGATTTTTAATCCAGATACCGACTCCAAACCCTGAGTGAGTGCTCCGCGAGGCTCAATGTGTAGGTGTAAACCACTTGCACCGACCAGTGATCCATAACTGGTTCAACAAAGGCCATGGTTTGTGCTATCCTGCCTGTGGGAAGCGCAAATAAAAGATCCATTGCTGCTAATCGGAAGAGTAGCCCATGTAGTGGCGACAGCGGGTTTCCTCTCAAAATCTGTGTGGTCCTTAACCATATGTCTGACGCCATATAACCGTAAATAAAATGTGTTGAGTGCGTCGTTAAATAAAACATTTCTTTCTTCTTTCTTTCTTTCTATTGAAAAGTTTCGTCCAATGAGCAACGCTGTTGCATTGTAGGACTATCCCCGGAAAAGCGCGGTAGCTACAAGTGGTCGAAAGATGGCGAGGTTCTTTGATCTCCTATGAATACGCATAACATACATTTATCTTGTTCCTTTTCTAAGCGCAGTTGTGTTATACACCTGTTTGATGGATTATGGCTCTATCTACCTGGGTAACAGGTGGCCGCGTTTCTTGTGGAACTCTGAAACAATCTGATCTCGTGAGAACCGCTGTAAACATCGTAAAGCAGTTCCATAAATTATCACATGAGATGGGGTGGGGTTTTACATGACTTGGGGTGCGATTCAGATTATTTCTTCCACACCCGTTGGTGAGAACATCGTTTGTTATTTTTGGTACCACAAACTAATAACACATGACGTGTGAAAACAATTTAAACACATACGACTGGCTGCTTCTAGGTGATGACCAGGTCGCTAATGCCACACCATCCAATGAAAAAAAGAAAGAAGCAAAGTCGAAATCAATTACTCTGTGACGTATGTGTTCAACTGAAACTGATTACACTGTGTCGCATAAGTTAACTGCAAGCGCTAGCACTAGGACCGCAAATAAGGTTTAGTTGGAAAAAAGGCGTTTGAATTTAGTTTTGAAATTTTGTAGCCTAAGTTGCTTTCGCTCGTTAGATACGTTTTAAAACAACTCGTAAGATAAATGGTAGCTAACAGCCAGTCGTGTAGTATTCTGTATTAACCACCTACCCCACCCCCACCCCACCCCACCCACCCCCCACCCAAAAAGCAACAAAAAACAAAATAAAACAAAACAAACAAATAAAAACAAAAAGAAAACCCACAAAAACAAACACCAAATCAACATCATTAACTGAAAATAAAATAAAACAATATGGAATTATCTGCAATTCTGCACATAAAAAGCATAAACTTCCTGCTGATCCCCTACTCATAAACTAAAACACATACGAGCATCGCGATCTTTCTGTGGAATAACCTTATTTTTATGTGGCATGAAGTGAAACTATCTTTCTCATGAGAAATACTAGTAACCAAAACACTATCTTTGTGAAGCCATAAAATATTTTGCTTGTTAGTTTTCTACATTTACAGGTTTATCTAAAATCGAGCACAAAAAGAAATCACAAACAAACACGGTTTGATTGGGTGTTCGTAAGAATTGTTACAAACGTTGAAGGTGATAAGTCGTAACAAAACGGCTGGAGCACAACCCCATGGGCGGATCCAAGGGGGGGGGGGGGGACCAGGGGGACGCGTCCCCCCCCCCCAAAAAAAAATTGTTCAAGTGCCCTCAAAATGTCCAAGTGCCCTTTTTGTTTGTAGAATTTTTTTTTTTTTAAGTAAACAATAATTATATTGTAGATAAATGAAATCAAGATTTTCGTGTACATGCGCAAGCTTGCAGATATGTGTCTGTGTTATTGAGTCTCAATGGGGCCCCATTGAGGTTCTAACGCGAGTGACGCCAATTTACTTCATTATTGCTAGTATATTATGACGTAGAACTGTAGGAATTCATATTAATTGTAAATATCAAAACTTGTAGTAAGGTGCCCTTTTGACGAGTCAATGTGCCCTTCTTTTTTGGTCCCCCCCTAAAAATATTTCCTGGATCCGCCCATGAACCCTATCCGTTTTAATGTTTATTCCAATTTGAGTTATCGTTCATTTTTCTGCGCTTTTAGCGATATTTTTAACCTTATTTTTGGAACGATACCCATCTAATAACTGAGAACATCATTTCACTTAGATTGCTAAGAAACAAGCAGACACCACTGTGTCAGGGTATCAAACTGCATATTCTTTGCAGAAGGGAACTGGCTTCAATATTGTTTATATTAAGTAGCCAACAGTGGTGGACTTGTCATAACACTCCCTGAACATTTTAATCGGGTTAGTGGGGTCCCGACAAGTGCCTTTAAATTTGAATGCAAGAACCCTGCTTGCTTTCTCCTACGGACATATTATGTAAAATATAATATTTTGTAATGTAAACAAAAATATAAAAATATTATAATTAAAAAAATTAATTAGTAATCGTATTTTATCGCATGTGCCGTTGCACTAAAGTATGGTTCTTCGGGACATCGCACATACGGCAGACATACACTAGATTCGGAAAGATGGATGTAAGCTGTTTACGCATGTGTCATACATTTGAAAAAAAACAACCTAGAATGATTGTTTCGTTGTGTCGCCGGCCACATTTCCCACGCACCCTGCTGCAAACAATTGATATAACGTTCTAGAATGTTCCTCGCCAGATATTAATATGTTTATGATATATGGAAACGAGGTTAATCAAAGTATATGAAGTATCGTGAGATTTCATGAAATGGCGAGAATACACCTACAATGGGAGCTTATTATCACTGAAAGGCGGGACCTGTGTGTTTTGCATGTATGTAGCCGGATTGGAGCAGAGCCGTACCCTCCGGGGGGGGGGGGGGGGGGGGGGGGGAGTTTTCCCCTGAGAATCTCACTTTTTTTTCTTCTTTTTTTTTACTCCAGAAAATAACGTATCTCAGAGTTTAATTTGTATAGTGTTTCATTTGTTTATAAAAAGTAGTTCCTCCCCTCCCCCCAGGACTTTGATCAGGGTACGGCCCTGGATTCGGGTGCGTTTGACAGGTAGCTGAGACGCGAGCATACTGCTGAACAATGTTCTGCAAATAATATCACGAATTAGTGTGATATTTTGTAGTGAGGAGTCCCTTGCAACCTGTGTCTGTATATGTCCGTTTGTCAGTCATCTCTGTCTCAGACTTTCTCACTCTATCTCTCCGAGTTCTTGTTTATATGTGTCTGTCTCTCAATCTCTCTCGCTCTGTCTCTATCTCTTTGTTTTGCTGTCTCTCGTTTTCTGTATCTGACTCTTACACTTTCTATCTGCCTCTTCCACTCTCACAGAGAGAGAGAGAGAGAGAGAGAGAGAGAGAGAGAGAGAGAGAGAGAGAGAGAGAGAGAGAGAGAGAGAGAGAGAGAGAGAGAGAGAGAGAGAGAGAGAGAGAGAGAGAGATAGAGAGAGCCGCTGCCGTCACACATGCTGCTACTACCAAAAACTGCTAGAGATGTTTTATACAGACACGTCTTTAAGTGTTTCAGCTTCAATATCAGGTATAATATAATTCATTTTTATTTTGTTGCCGAGAGCATCATTCTTCGAATTCATTACACTGTTACATGCATAATTAATGTATCGAGTAACTGTGTGGTTTTTTCTACGTCGACGCTCCGAGGCAGTGTCCTGCTGACCTGTATGGTTGTACATTGTATTAAAAATGGCAATGAGCTTTTATGTTGAAAGATGGTACTGATGGTTTAACAGACGCCCCAGCACAAATAATACATCGGCTATTAGGTGTGAAATTTAAGTGCATAACATACACGAACGAATGGTAGGCTATATTATACAATACACGAACGGATGCTAAACGATACCCTGAGAGGGACGTAACCCAGAGGTAAAATATATTTAAAGTCAATTTTAAAAATGAACATGATGTAAAAAATTCAGCCAGTGCACCACGACTGGTATATTAAACGTCTTGACATGTGCTATCCTGTCTGCATATAAAAGACCCATTGCTTGTAATGGAAAAAATGTAGCGGCTTCCCTCTCTAAGACTATATGTTAAAATTGCCAAATATTTGACATTCAGTAGCTGATGATTAATAAATCAATGTGCTCTAGTTGTGTCGTTAAACAAAACAAACTTGATGCAAACTATTTAATAAAGATCCCTTATTAGACAGGGGCGAGATTTAGCTCAGTCGGTTGAGTGCTCGCTTGAGGTGCTTGCGTCGTAGGATCGAACCACCCCGGTGGACCCATTAAACTGATTGGGTTTTTCTCGTTCCATCCAGTGCACCACAACTGGACAAAGGTTTCGGTATGTGCTTTCCTGTCTGTGGCAAAGTGCATATAAAAGATCCCTTGCTGCATTAATCAAAATGTAGCGGGTTTCCTCTGACGACTACGTGTCAGAATATCCATATGTTTGACATCCAAAAGACGATGATTAATTAATTAATGTGTTCTATTGGTGTCGTTAAACAAAACAAACTTTATTAGACAGAAAATAAAGCAGAGGAAATACTGTTCTCTATGAAATGACCACATTTCTAGATGAAATTAAAATAGATAGTCATCGCACTCTCCGTTTATTTGTTCAGTCGACGGCGTACTTATGGAGCATATGAAAATGTTTTCATATTTATATTCATAGGAAGACGTAAATTGGACTTCCGCTTACAGCGACTGCCAAACAAAATCAAATGGTCTCACACATGCATTCCCATTCCGGTGCAGCCTGAAGCGACAATGTTTTCTCAACTCGTGCAAGTTTAAACAGAGCAACAATAATTGACGACCACTCAAATAACTGACAGTATAAGATTTCTAAAACGTGTTATTAGTTCTTATCTGAAATGCTAATAGGCGTTCGAGGGAAATATTTTCCCACTGAAATAGTGTCTTCCATAAGATAATCTGCAAGGGAATGTGCGGTGTTTGGAGAATACTTTTTCTGTTTATTTCTTTAAGGCGTTAACAGCCGCTTATTTCGATAATTTGGATTTAACAAGCTATTTTTATCTGATAAAACCGAGCGAACTTAAATTGAAATTGCTTGTTAAAAGTCACCTTTTTTTTTCATTTCACTTCCAAAACCAGTATTATGTATATACACATAATTTATTTTATCAAGAAAGTAGTACAGTTATGTTAACAATATCAAAATGTTTACTCTTAAGACATTACTAGTCTTTTAAATAATATATATACAATCTTTTGTTTAAACTGTAAACCGAACTCTATACGTTTACTCTTAAAGGGACTACGTTGCGCATATGGCTAAGGACAACACAGGTAATGAAAGGAAATATTCTGCCACCATGTCATGGGCTATTCTTTTCGACTAGCAGCAAGGGATCTTTTATAATCCAGTATCCCACTGACAGTCAGGATAGTCCCTTTAAGACATTACTCATTGTTAAAAATAATATGTATACAATCTTTCTTTTTTCTTCTTCTTTAAACGTGTTCCCCAACTGTGAATAGAAAAAACTACGTTATATACTCACCCAATTTAACCAATTGTTAAAAAAGGTGTAAAACAAATTACAACAAAAAGTGTCAGACGATTTAAAAAGAAAAAAAGGAAGAAAGATAGAAAAGAAAAGAAAAAGGGAAAAGATGCATTAATGACCTTTGATCAAAGATTAGAATAATTTTGTCTCATGGGCTGTATTGAGTACGACCTTTGGATTGATGACCTTTCATGCACGTGCCCTGCACGTCGCCCCACGTGCGCAGTTGATTGTTTTCACTCGCACGTTGATGTCAGATGTGAAACAAGATTCTGTGCATGGTGGTCTGAAAAACTAAACAAACAGACAACACTAGACTACACTACATTACGCCACACCACACCTTTGTCACGCCTCCCCACATCACACCACACCACACCACATCACATCACAATACAACAAAACACAACACAGCAACATCACACCAAATCACAATAAACTATTGAAGAATCCAAATCGATAATTTGAAGCAAAATGAAAAGAAAAGAATATATGTGGGGAAGTATATCTATATATACGAAAAATCCATTGCTGCTAATAAAAAAAAAATGTAATCAAAACTTTCAAAAGTTTAACATCCAACAAATGATGATTAATAAATCAATGTGCTGTACTTGTGTCGTTAAACAAAACGAACTTTGAATTTTTCCATAGACATGGGACGGAAAACCCCAGAGAATGGGTCCAACGAAGGGCTTCAAGCCTACAAGCAAACCACTTCTCAGGCAAGCGCTCTACCAACTGAGCTAAATTCCGTGCAACATTAGTTGCGAAAAGAAAACTCCCAACCCACGACGAATCCACTGATGGCGATCGTTGTTATGACCCCAGTTGCATCTGAGGTGATCGGGGCGAGACGTAGCCCAGTGGTAAAGTGCCCGCCTGATGCGCGGTCGATCTAGGATTGTTCCCCCTCGGTGGGCCCATTGAGCTATTTCTCTTTCCAGCCAGTGCACCACGACTGGTATATCAAAGGCCGTCGTATGTGAGATGGTCCATATAAAAGATCCCTTGCTACTATTTGAAAACTGTAACGGGTTTCCTCTTTATGACTGTCAAAATGACCATATGTTTGACATCCAATAGCCGATGATTAACAAAAAGTTCAATGTGCTCTTGTGGTGTCGTTAAACAAAATATAACTTTAACTTTAACTGAAGTGATCGCTCTACTACTGAGCTGCCATTTTCCCTTTCTGAAATGAATCTAGGGAAAGGACTGCTTAGCGAGTGATGGTTGATGGTTAGCAGATAGTGCCAAATTGTAATAGTCTATGGATAACTAGTGTTGAGCGGATGAGGATGTCCCAACATCATAAGTGGTGGAACGCTCACCTGGGGTGTGATGTTCGAAGGATCGATCACCTTTAAAGGAACATTCCCGAGTTTGCTGCATTGTAAGATGTTTTCGACTAATAAAATATTTCTACGATTAAACTTACATATTAAATATATTTTCTTGTTTAGAATATCAGTGGCTGTATATTCAATGTGTTTCTGGTCGTCTTAGTATTTGTAAGAAAAAAAGTAGTTTGTTTTATTTAACGACGCCACTAGAGCACGTTAATTTTTTATCTTATCATCGGCTATTGGACGTCAAACATATGGTCATTCTGACACTGTTTTTTTTAGAGGAAACCCGCTGTCGCCACATAGGCTACTCTTTTACGACAGGCGGCAAGGGATATTTTATTTGCGCTTCCCACAGTCAGGATAGTACAAACCATGGCCTTTTTTTAACCAGTTATGGATCACTGGTCGGTGCAAATGGGTTACACCTCCCCACTGAGCTTAGCGGGGCATTCACTCAGGGTTTGGAGTCGGTATCTTGATTAAAAATCCCATGCCTCTACTGGGATCCGAACCAGCCTGTAGACCGATGGCCTAACCACGACGCCACCGAGGCCGGTAATAATATTTGTAAGAAGCCTAAACTGGATTTTGTCTTCAAATAATTTCATGCGTACAAAAAAATTATATTTTAGGAAATAAAATGAAAT
Organism: Gigantopelta aegis; assembly: GCF_016097555.1. Taxonomy (NCBI): domain Eukaryota; kingdom Metazoa; phylum Mollusca; class Gastropoda; order Neomphalida; family Peltospiridae; genus Gigantopelta; species Gigantopelta aegis. The sequence continues at coordinate 53,249,566 of NC_054708.1, read as the reverse complement.
TTAATCTAATACAAATATTAGAACGATCCGAAACACGTTTAATATACAGCCACTAATATATTATGCAGGAAAATATAAATTAATGTGTTCCAGTGGTGTCGTTAAACAAAACAAACTAACTTTTCCAATAGAAATTCTTAATTAGGTTACAGACAGCTGTTTGATGCAACTCCCTAAAAACTGAATCTCAAGACACACACTAACAGATGGGCAATAATTGTAGGTATTCAGCTGTAATGTTTACCTTCCTGAAGAAAATTGAAACTTTCGCTTTACCTGACAACAGAACTGTTTTTTGAGTATCTGATTTTCAGAACAAGTTGTAGGCTGATTTGTTTTTTTAAATGTAGATGATTACAAAAGTTTTAAAGTCAGGAATTCCACGAACATTTCCATTACCACTTAAGGTTCATACAGGTTCATCAGGACTGACTAAACCCTCTAACAATGCCATTGGTGGTATCCAGAATGGCGGATGGGTGGGGATAAAGTAAGTTGGCGGGTGGAAGGGGATGGAGATGAAGAAAGATGTGTTGTTTAACGACACCACTAGAGTCTATTACTATATTAATCATCGGTTATTGGATAACAAAGATTTGGTAATTTTGACATATAGTTTTAGAGAAGAAACTAACTACATGTTTCCATTAGTAGCGATGTCTCTTTTATATGCACCTTCTCGCAGACACGATATCACATACCACGGCCTTTGATAAACCAGTCGTACTAGCTGGAACAAGAAATAGCCCAATGGGCCCACCGACGGGAATCGATCCCAGACCGACCGTGTATCAGGTGAGCGCTTTACCATTGGGCTACGTCCCGACCCTAGGAGATGAAGTAAGACGGTGGATGAAAAGTGGAATAAAGTTACAATTTGGTGTTTTAACGACACCAGTAAAGCACACTGATTAAGAAGAAACCCACTACATGTTTCCATTAGCAGCAAGAGGTCTTTTATATGCACTTTTTCTCAAATAGGATATCAATCGGGAGTCACTGGTTAGGGTGGAGAATAGGGTGGAGAATAACAATCAGCGAATGGTTCCACTGATGTGGTTCGATCCTAAGACGAAATCTCTACCGACTGAACTAGATCCGCCCCTTGAAAAGTGGAATAAGAAATTCGTTAAGATTTATAAATAAAAAAAACATGCATTGACCACTAGTCTGTCCGGGGTCGGATCACTGGTCAGAGACTGGACCCGTGACGGACATACTTAAAACCCTAGTGGTATAGGGGCATGTAAAAATAGTTCACGGTCACGCATTAGCCACAATTTAAAATAAATGTAAGAAATGACTGGTCAACCGAAAAGACTTTCTTTAATAGAAAATTTTAGACATTTAGTGCGTGGAACTATTGTTAAAGAAAAGTAAACTTTAGTTTTGTATATATGCTCTTTGAAATGATGTATTAGAATTTGGCTTTTCAATAATTAATTGCTGTAAATGTCCCATATATCAAGTGTCAATACCTCGCATGTCAATACGCATGGTAATCGCCACAAATGACATTTCCTAGGCCTTTAATAATCAAACGAGATGACAAATGCATTCGTCTTCTTTTCTGAATTTCCTCTTGTGACATTTGCCTCACAAAAGGTAACACCAGTTCGGTCCCCCACGAGTACTCGAGTACTCGGACACGGGCCGAGTCTAGCAAACACTCGAGTCCGTTCACAGGACTCGAGTACCCGTGCAAGTGACACAATGTAGGGCATTAATTTTAGCAGTAACTGATCAGTAATACAAATTACATAATAATTATATAATCATGTGCTAGTTTTTCTTTTTAATCTGTCCGTCCGTCAGACTACTGAACGTATCAACAGGTTTCTAAATGCAATACAATGACATGATTTGGCATCCATGTTCAGTGCTGGAATTAAGATGCATAATGCTATTTTATTTCATTTCTTAGTCTCATTATCATCTAGTGTAAGTCGGGTACTCGGGTCCGGGTCATGGAGGCCCTAAACACCAGTTATACATTTTATGGTGTACTTCAGATTCTATTTTATGTGATTATAAGGTGGAGATATATCCGTTTAATAATGCTCTAGTAATGGTGATAAAAACCAGGAGGAAGACTTAATTATTTTTTCTAGAATACTGATCGAGAATATGAATGACAGCAACATGCGCACAAAAAGTGGAAGTGGAAATGAGAATGAGTAAAGGAACTCCCACATAGAAGAGCGACGACATCCTGGCGATGTGCTTGTCGTTCAGCGTTCGTTGTTTGTAGTTACAAATCACCGGAACAATAACAATATTGGCCATGCGCATTCTTATGAGACGTAATGGGCTAACTAAGTGGCAACAACAGCCATAGATCAACCCTCAATGTTTTGCCTACAGACAGATACCTTGGCTAAATGCCGAACCATATACACTCCTCAGATCTACACGTTTACACAAGTTTACAGTGCTATAGCTACATTAGCGAAATTTTAAGCCATCTTTAGTCATTCTTCCAACAATCTGAGGGCCGTATCAAAAGTGGGTGGACGCAGGAAGGCAATCACCCTATATGTAAAAAAAAAAAAACAACAATAAAAATCCCCAACAACAACAAACAAACCAACAAACCACGAAAACCTATCATTTACTAATGTGGTGACTTTTTGTTTGTTTGTTGTTGGGTTTAGGTTTTTTCTTTCTTTCTTTTTTTTTTTTCTTTTTTTTTTTTTTGGGGGGGGGGGGGGAGGGGAGTGGTAACAGGAAAGGATACATTTAAAGAAATCCTTCTTCAAGTAACATGGATCAAGGTTTTTAACAGTTTCGACAAAACAAAATGAGAAATATTTCCACAGACATTAGATTGAAAGAAAAGCAATAATAGTTTTTATTTTACTGTTTATATATATATATATATATATATATATATATATATATATATATATATATATATATATATATATATATATATATAGATGAAACCATTAATCGATTCTTTTTAGTATTAGAGTATAGCTCGTTATTGGTGATTCAGTCTCAGAATTATTCATTTTCGTGCTTCTATTCACCTCACCTATTTAAAGGCTCATTTAGATTGGATGTGGCGCGTGCGTGCAGTCCGGCTAAAAATAATGTATTTCGATTTATGTTTTTATCCGTACCGCGCGCACGCGCCGCATCCTGTCTATATGGAAGGAAGGAAATGTTTTATTTAACGACGCACTCAACACATTTTATTTACGGTTATATGGCGTCGGACATATGGTTAAGGACCACACAGATATTGAGGGAGCAAACCAGCTGTCGCCACTCTTTTGGATTAGCAGCAAGGGGTCTTTTATATGCACCATCCTACAGACAGGATAACACATACCACGGCCTTCCCTCTTGTATCTCCACAAAGAGGAACTGTTCAGCTACGCCTGCCATGGATAAAAAAAAACCTGACTTCGCCAGAGAATTGCCCACGACAAGAGAAGTTGTAAGTAACTTACGTAGATCTGTATTTACCTAACGTCATTGCACACTCACACACGGCAGATATACTTTCAACCGCGAATGCCCGCGTGCACGGCGCGTACATCCCGCGTGCACGTGTTTGTTTAGGATGCCAACCATCACGCTGGCCCGTGGCTTATTAGTGAAATGTGAACGTTGTGGTTCAGCCCGTGACCCGTGTATATGTCACCGTTATGAATATTACTTCGACGGAAACGAAAATTCCGCTTCGCATGCCACAGTTTAGGGAGAATAATAACAATTGGCTGTGTTAATATTTTCTTTTTGTCCCGATTCATTGTTGGTATATCTAAAGCGTGTGTCACAGGTGTGTATAACGTGTGATACGGGCCCCCGTTGGCCAATGCGGATTTCTGACAAGTCATCAAAACATAAACGAATACGATTTTTATTAGTTTTAACATTTTTCACAAACTTGTTATTCTTGACAGGTCATATTATACAAACTCGAACACACCTTAGCGAATTATTTTGGGGAGTAAGTCACGAAAAGAAACTTGCCGTCTAGCAATTTTCCTCAGTGGTTATTCCTAAACTATGTAATCAACTTGCTCCACAAGTCTTCAAGTCGCACCATCCAATGGTCAATTTGCATCATTATTTGGTCAGCTCGCCCCATCCATTGGTCAATTTGCAACATTCTTTGGTCAACTTGCACCACCCAATTGTCAATTTGCATCATTATTTGGTCAGATCGCCCCATTCATTGGTCAATTTGTACCATTATTTGATCAGCACGCCCTATCCATTGGTCAATTTGCAACATTCTTTGGTCAACTTGCACAATCCAATGGTCAATTTGTATCATTATTTGGTCAGATCGCCCCATTCATTGGTCAGTTTGATCCAATCATTTAGTCAGTTCGTCCTATCCATTGGCCATTGGGAAGGGCAAATAAAAGATCTGGAAGAGTTCTCATTATTTGTGTTTGTAGTCGGGATACACTTCTACAGGTGTCGATTGTTGTACTTTTTATAAACTGCAGTCGGTGATTTAAACATATTCATGTGTAATTAAAGTATCATTCACAGAGTTAATAGTTTTATGCGTTGACAAAACGGAAGGAAGGTATGTGTTTATTTAATAACACACTCAACACATTTTAATTACGGTTAAATATGGCTTCGGACATATGATTAGGATGAGATATATTGAGAGATGAAAACCGCTGCTGCCATGCAATGGGCTATTATGTCCGATTGGCAGCAAGGGATCTTTTATATGCAGCATCCCATAGACAGGATAGTACATATCACGTCTTTGTTACATCAGTTGTGGTTGGAACGAGAAACTCTTCAATGGCACTATCGAAGGGAGCAGGGGGGGAGACAAAGGGGGGATGTGTTCCCCACTTTTTCCAGTAGCCACAGCGATGTATATATACATGTATGTATGTATTGATGTATGAATATCTATATATTGTATGTATGTCGAGGTTGACTGTTACATACATAGATATTAACGTACTGGCGCAGGGGATAGTTAAATCCTTTCTGGCCTCACAAATTGTCCCGTGCCGTTGCTGGGACTCGAACCTGTGGCACCGAATCGCCCGCAGATTGGTGGACTAACCACGATGCGCTCTGAGCTATCGAATCATCCATAAAAAGGATGTTCTTTAACTCAACTACATGCATGGGGCCCACAATCTACGCGGTCGATCCCGCTTACGTGCACGAAACAGTGGGCATACCTGGCACTGGCTAGTATGTATTGATGTATGAATATCTATATATTGTATGTATGTCGAGGTTGACTGTTACATACACAGATATTAACGCACTGGCGCAGGCGATAATGTATGTATATATATGTATATATATATATATATATATATATATATATATATATATATATATATATATGCGTGCGTGCGTGCGTGCGTGTGTGTGTGTGTGTGTGTGTCGCACACACACATAGGAGATCGATCCTAAATCGAACGTGCATCAGGCGGGCACTGTATTATCATCGGGTTGTGTTCCGCCCCTATCTCTTGTCAAAAATATCAATATCATTTATATTAAAATATTGTACGGGTAAAATATGACGGACTTATTTTAGAAAGTACAAGACATATTATGAGACGCAGTGCAATACACACCCCAGGACAAAGCCGATATATACACACCCCAGGGCAGAGAGCGAACGGGATCGTGTAGTTTCCCGTTTCCTTCACCAATGACAGATCGTAACATGGCGCGAGTTGAAGGACGCTTCCATCAAATGTCGACACCGCAGTGGAGGAAAATACACCGAGAAGAATGCAAAGTTGATCTGTCACAGAAGACCGATTGATCGCTCAGAAATGATTACACATATCAGTACACTTATAAGTCACGTATACAGAGTGCATTTAATCCATTTTTCTCTAATAAAAGAAGCTATAATTAATTAAAGTAATATATATATTTTTTAAAAACAAAAACATGATAGGATGGACCAATATAGTAGCAGAACATTTTAAATTACTTAAGGAAGGAAGGAAATGTTTTATTTAACAACGCACTCAACACATTTTATTTACGGTTATATGGCGTCGGACATATGGTTAAGGACCACACAGATATTGAGAGAGGAAACCCGCTGTCGCCACTCCATGGGCTACTCTTCGATTAGCAGCAAGTGATCTTTTATATACACCATCCCATAGACAGGATAGTACATACCACGGCCTTTGTTACACCAGTTGTGGAGCACTGGCTGGAACGAGAAATAGCCCAATGGGTCCACCGACGGGTGTCGATCCTAGACCGACCGCGCATCCAGCGAACGCTTTACCACTGGGCTATTTCCCGACCCCAAATGTCCCGCCCCCAAAAAGATGAAGAAATACGTCAATAGTTATACAGTTTGTTTTGTTTAACGACACGAGTTATTAATCAGCGGCCACTGGATGTCAAATATTTGGTAATTTTTACATATAGCAAACCCGATACATTTTTCCATTAGTAGCAAGGGATATTTTATGTGCATCATCCCATAGACAGGATAGCACATACCACAGCCTTTGAAATGTCAGTCGTGGTGCACTGGCTGAAACGAGAAATAGCCCAATGGGCCCACTGACGGGGACCGATCTCAGACCGACTGCGCATCAAGCGAGCACTTTACTACTGGGCTACGTTCCGCTCCCCCCCCCCCCCCCCCCCCCCCAATTTTTTTTTTTTAAACAAAATATATTTATCTGGTCTGTTTTTTGAAATGTCCGAAATCACTTGGTAAACGAAATGTGCGTTTTAAAATAATTTACATTTTTACTTGACCAAAATATTGTTCTAATTTTTAAAAAAGGATGAATATTCCAGTAAAATTCTACATATTCCAAACAAATGCATTATGCATCTTAATTCAGTACAACCGGCCTCGGTGGCGTCGTGGCAGGCCATCGGTCTACAGGCTGGTAGGTACTGGGTTCGGATCCCAGTCGAGGCATGGGATTTTTAATCCAGATACCGACTCCAAACCTTGAGTGAGTGCTCCGCAAGGCTCAATGGGTAGGTGTAACCCACTTGCACCGACCAGTGATCCATAACTGGTTCAACAAAGGCCATGGTTTGTGCTATCCTGCATGTGGGAAGCGCAAATAAAAGATCCCTTGCTGCTAATCGGAAGAGTAGCCCATGTAGTGGCGACAGCGGGTTTCCTCTCAAAATCTGTGTGGTCCTTAACCATATGTCTGACGCCATATAACCGTAAATAAAATGTGTTGAGTGCGTCGTTAAATAAAACATTTCTTTCTTTCTTTCTTAATTTAGTACAAGTTATTTGCTATTTGTACTGCGGCAGTCATTGTGAGTCATATAAGAACAAATGTTTATTCGTCAAAGTTTGTTTTTGTTTAATGACACCACTGGAGCACATTGATTTATTAATAATTGGCTATTGGGTGTCAAACATATGGTCATTTTGACCATTTTAACACAGTCATAGAGAAGAAACTCGCTACATTTGTCAATTAGTAGCAAGGGATCTTTTATAGCACATAGCACGGACTTTGATATACCAGTCGTGGTGCACTGGCTGTGACAGGAAATAGCCCAAATGGCCCACCGACGGGGATCGATCCCAGACAGACCGCGCATTAAGCGAGTGCTTTACCACTGGCCTACGTCTTGCCCTTGTTTATCCGTCAAAGAAAGAAAGAAAGAAATGTTTTATTTAACGACGCACTCAACATATTTTATTTACGGTTATATGGCGTCAGACATATGGTTAAGGACCACACAGATTTTGAGAGAAAACCCGCTGTCGCCACTACATGGGCTACTCTTCCGATTAGCAGCAAGGGATCTTTTATTTGCGCTTCCCACAGGCAGGATAGCACAAACCATGGCCTTTGTTGAACCAGTTATGGATCACTGGTCGGTGCAAGTGGTTTACACCTACCCATTGAGCCTTGCGGAGCACTCACTCGGGGTTTGGAGTCGGTATCTGGATTAAAATTCCCATGCCTCGACTGGGATCCGAACCCAGTACCTACCAGCCTGTAGACCGATGGCCTGCCACGACGCCACCGAGGCCGGTCTTATCCGTCAAAGTCCATTAGTTTTGTAGGTACACTTCTTGGCAAGATGATTTGTAACAACTATATACACAAAATCTATTTATCTATAAAATAAAGTTTTGAACATTTAAGGTCAAGGCTAGAGGTCCTTAAGCAGAACGCTATAATTAGTTATATAAAACTGTCAAAACAAACTTTCACGGGTTTGTTCCTATGACGGATGGGTTCCTATGCACTTAATTCAGCTGATTAGCACACATAGGTCAAACCAAAAAAATACAATATATCTTTAAATCTGCTGTAGGTGTTTGTAGTAGTAGTAGTAGTAGTAGTAGTAGTAGTAGTAGTAGTAGTAGTAGTAGTAGTAGTAGTAGTAGTAGTAGTAGTAGTAGTAGTAGTAGCTCTTTTGTTTTGGTTGTTTTGGTTGTTTGGTGGGGTGTGTTTTTCTTGGGGGGGGGGGGGGGTTGTTGTTTTGTCCACCACCACCCCATCCCACCCCAATATTACTGTAGTAAGCATTCTTGAATAGCAATTTATACATTTTTATTGATCACTACTAACATGGTTCATGACTATAGATTTTTCAATCATCATACAGGTATAAGTAGGTAAGATAAATGTCAACACGTCGTGTCTGAAAGAAACTTATGTTTAAAACCTTAATGTAATACCTAACCTAGAGACGTATGAACGAGGAAGGGGACGTAACCCAGTGGTAAAGCGTTCGCCTGATGCGTGATCATTTAGGATCGATCCCTGCCGGTGGTTCTTATGGGTATTTTTTTTATCAGGTTATGTGTATCTATTACATTTTATAACGTCATTACTACTTCTCGTTCGTGCCAGTGCACCATGACTGGTATATCAAAGGCTGTGGTAAGTGCTATCCTGTTTGTGGGATGGTGCATATAAAATATCCCTTGCTGTTGATGGAAAAATCTAGCAGCTTTCCTCTCTAAGATAAAATGTTAGAATTACCAAATGTTCGATATCCAGTAGACGATGATTAATAAATCAATGTGCTCTAGTGATGTAGTAAAACAAAACAAACTCTAAAAACAATTTCTTCACTACTAACCAGCTCTCATTTCAATACTTGATGAAAACATTAAAACATTCGTGTCCAGTTTTCAACATTAAGTAACACACAGGTAGGTAAGAAAAACAATTTGTCTAACCTAGGCTCGGTCCAGACAACAGACTGTATTTCTCAGGGTCTCAGCTTTTTCTAGAAGACATTGACAGATTTGCATTGTCTCCTGACACATTACATGCAGCATTCCTTACACAACAGACACAACAGAGGTGTCAGAAAGTCTATAAATCAAGACATATTTGAGTCTCACTACACAGATGCCATCTGCCATTGAAATCCATAATAAATTGCCCAATTTTAAATGAAGATTGCTAATAAAGATTGCTAATAGGACGGGTCTTCGTTGACACTAAAATAACAACATGTACCATTGCGAACACATATATTAGCATTTATTTACACTCCAAAATTGAGAATATTTCCGTCTCAGTTTGTTTGTAGCGCGTGTCTTAAAAGGTGCTGCAGAAACCGATTCACATCGGCCCCTATTACGCAGTACACCCATGTCTCAAAACGTGAATGCACAATATTGGCAATATTATTGCAAATGACATGGGCAAAATCCAGCCGGATGGCTTACCATTGAAAGATACAAATCAGTTTTATTTTTCCCATTTTCTAGAAGTGAATATGTATATCACAACATATGTCACAATTAGGAAGTGAACTATGTAGTGAAACCTAACCTAATTTGTTACTTACGAAGATTTAACTTTAAATGCGAATCTGCATGTGTGCGTGCCTACATACATACAAACATACGCGCGCGCGCACGCATAGACACTACGTAGCAATCCGTTTATTTCGAAATATTCAATAATATTATGCATTTGATGAAGGGATTGGTGGTGGATCGTTGGGGCTATCCCCCCCCCACCCCCTCTCATTCTCATATCTTGCTCTCTCTCTCTCTCTCTCTCTCTCTCTCTCTCTCTCTCTCTCTCTCTCTCTCTCTCTCTCTCTCTCTCTCTCTCTCTCTCTCTCTCTCTCTCTCTCACTCTCTCTCTCTATTTCATAAAATATCCCATCAATACGAGTCCAGGGCCCTGTTCCACGAAAATCACCTTAAGTACATAACTACCTTGTGCCTAGCGCTAAGATAGCTTCGTGGAACGGGGCTCTGGACAGGTAGTCCTAACAGCGCGTGTCCAAGGCAATACTCAGACCTAGCTTGGTTATAAGCTCAAAAATACGTAGTAGCATCGCTGTTGTCATGGCGATTGCCATATTTTGATTTGGGTCGTTAAAATGAAATGGTTTAATGAAAGAGAGAGAACAACATATGGATGTACTATGCACTGTGAGACAATTACTCCAAGCCGTATCTACCTCACAATGTTCCAATGGCTGGTTTTGTTGTGTATGCATTAAATGTCTCCTGAGTTATTGTTCATATTCTTTAAGAACACCATGTGAGTGGACAAAAAAGTGATGATAGACTTTTTGTAAACCTCTGAGTCTTCACATTTTGAAAGGTATTCTTGTTCAGGCACGTGTATTTTAAGATCAACTTATGTTATATGCAAGGATCCCAAAATGTTTCTGATATCTGGGGATGGGGGTGCTTACCCTAAACTACTTTAGAACCATTACATTGTGTTTGTCTGAAAAACCCATCTGGCGGTTTAGTTTCCAATGAAAACTAGACGAAACCAAGATCAAAGGTATCGGATAAATACGGCAGACAGATAGTATGTTTTACCTGCAGTGGAACTAGCGCTACTTCAAAGGACGCATAATCCGGATCAAACCGGTTTAGTCTAGTTTGCTGTTTGTTGGACAACCCAAGCAGACGTCAGTTGCAAGAGGCATGCTGGGATGTTCTACTGCGATGTCTAGTGTCGTGTCCACTGTCATGCCCAGTGTGCTGACCGATGCACAGACTACTGGAATTTCAAGTCAACTGCCAGTTTTAAGACTATTCTACTTTGAAGTGAAACTTAAAAGGTTAACGCCAGTGACCGTAGGTACTGTAAAATAGTTTCAGCAATTACAGGTTATTTGACCATTAAATTACACGTTACTAAAAAGCTAAAAGGACTTTACGTGCACATTCAGAGCAAGCTGTTGTAGCGCACGCCTTGGCCGGATCTCTCTGTCCAGGACAGGAATACACGTTACTTCAAATTCTTGCTTTAAATAGTTTTACAGAAGAAACCCGCTACATTTATCCATTAGGTCAGGTCAGGTCATAGGGTTTTACGTGCACATTCAGAACAAGCTGTTGTAGCGCCGGGGGGGGGGGGGGGGGGGGGGAGGGAGCACCAACAGCCCGACCAAGGTCGGTAGCAGGCGGGTGGTGGTGGTGGTGCTATGGACATGTTTGACATATAATAGCCGATGATTAATTAATCAATGTGGTGTCGTTAAACACAACAAACTTTTTTCACAGACAGGATAGCACAGGCCTTTGAAATACCAGTCGTGATGCACTGGCTGGAACGACAAATAGCCCAGTGGGTCCACCAATGGGGATCGATCCTAGACGACCGCGCTTTATCACTGGCCTACGTCCCGCCCTGACGTCAACAAGGCATAGTATGCCAGGGAAGAAAGAACAGACAGACAGACAGACAGACAGACAGAAAAATAAAAAACAAGAAAAAAAGAAGAAATGTTTTATTTAACGACGCACCCAACACAGTTTACCTTCAGTTACATGGAATCAAACATATGATTACGGACAACACAGATAATAAGAGAAGAAACCCGCTGTCGCCACCCTATGGGTTATTCTCTTCGATTAGCAGCAAGAGATCATAATATGCACCATCCCACAGACAGAATACCACAGCTTTTGTTACACCAGTCGTGGAGCACTGACTGGCGATTTTTTTTACCACTGGGCTACACCCCACTCCCGGTCTGCCAGGATGACTGGAAAATACTTTGATTTAGTAAGTGGTCAGTTTTAATAGATTTCTTGGTTCCTATAAATTAATAAAAATTATGATAAGTTCGGCACTTACAAATTAGTGATAGCCATTCTTCCCCACCTCACCCCAACATACTGCTCCCGTTAATTTATTATTTTTAATAGTTAACCTACAATATCCACTTGAACAATGTTCCAAAAGTGATGAAGGTTGGTTCTTTGTTTGCTTGCTTGCTTTTTTGTTTTGTTTTTGCTTTTGTTTTTGTTTCTGTTTTTCAATAAAAACCAAAAACAAACATTTAAAAATATACAAAGTGATATCTCAGTATTAAATTATTATACAGGGGCCGCGCGTGGGGAATGTCCCCCTCCCACAACTTTACCCTATTATTGTGCTCAGAATGCTGAAAAATGCCGTATTTGAACACCTGGAATTCTATATCATTCCCCTCGAACCTTTACATTTCCATTCCCCGGGCCATCGCAATGACAGTGGCCCCTCCCCCACAACCCTCACCCCTCTTTCAAAGACATCCCGAGTGCCCTGATTATACTTGGTGTAATAGTGTCTGACTGTACAGAAGACAAACAGATTGGTAGTTTACGGATAACGAGACCGTAAGTCATTTAGATATTGGGGTTATTGTCGCCCCTGGGTCTCCATCGTCACATTAGACACCCGGGGGCGCTAACATTCAAGAGCCGCAGACAGAAAGCGCGCCAAATTAGTCTGGTGGGACTAAACTCCGGACTGAATAAAAAATCTTTGTTAATTCGCACACGCTGACTCACTCGGTAATAGCACTATCATTAAATTTCTTCAGTAAGACGTGTGGGACTAATGGATCGCAGATCGACCTCTATGGGGAAGTGCTTATATAATCCGGTTTAAGCAGGTGCTAAACTCGTATCTTAGCACTCACTTGAACAACGGATGTGTGCATGGCTCACCGACCTCGGTATTGTAGTGGTTAAAGTGACAGACCCTAATTTTTAAACACTATAGGCATATGTTTTATTATTAGAGCAGTTTTTGATAACTGAAATCAGTCGTTACTAAGATTTTATTGTTTAGATTATCCATTTCCATACATCCGAAGTGTTTCTGGTCATCCTGGTGTTATTAATATCACAAAATACATATTTCGTATTTTTAAAAACGCACGTGCGTCTGAGAAGAAACGGTTATGGAATCGAGTTCTACATGCCCGTAACCAGGAATTTGAAAAGGGGGGGGGGGGGGTCGTTTAGGCTTATGGTGAGGCAAGAAGTTGCATAGGAGGGTTCGGGGGCATATTGAAAAAAAGCCACCAGTAGGGGTCGACCGACCCCCCCCCCCCCCCCCCCCCGACCCCCATTGGCCACGGGTCTGTTCTAGTCTGCTTTTGGGGGGATGTTTCAACGTTACAGACTTTTGTTTCACTCTGTTGTAACTTTATCCAGTTGTGTTGCAGATTTGTTGATTAACTAAAGTTAGTGTCCATATTCACGGACTAAAACTAGGGTCTGCGTCTTTAAGCCATCGGACTTAAGGCTGGAAGGTACTGGATTAGCATCCCGGTACCGGCTTCCACCAATATATTGTCTGCCCAGGAGAGCATGCTTGAACCTTAACTGCATATAAGCACGAAAATAAGTGCAAACGAAATGAAATCAATCAATGTTTATTGAACAAAAATGCCTCAAATAGAGCCGGTACAAAATACATTCACATGAAAGTTTAAAAAAAAAAATTGTTTAACGACACCACCAGAGAACATTGATTTATTAACCATCAGCTATTGGATGTCAGATATTAGGAATTGCCCGCTACATTTTTCCATTAGTAGCTAGGGATATTTTATATGTACCATCCCACAGACAGCATAGCACATACCACGTATTTTGATATACGGGAATCGATCCTAGACTGCGCATCAGGTGAGCGCTTTACCACTGGGCTACATCCCTCCATTCAGATACTCTTAGCTTTAGGCAAGAGACAAGCATGCTTATAGTTCAGTGGATAAGTTTTTGTTTTGTTTAACGACACCACTAGAGCATATTGACTTATTAATCATAGGCTATTGGATGTCAAACATTTGGTACTTTGGACATATAGTCTTAGAGAGGAAACCCGCTACATTTTTCCATTAGAAGCAAGGGATCTTTCATATGCACCATCCCGCAGACAGGATAGCACATATCACGGCCTTTGATATACCAGTCGTGGTGCACTGGCTGGGACGAGAAATAGCTCAATGGGCCCACGACGGGGATCGATCCGCGCTACAGTGAATAAAATAATGGAAATAAATTAAAGTGATTAATGTATTTTACTTATATTTCTTTTGAAATCTTGTGAATTTGCATAATTAGTTCGGTCTATGAACGAAGTCATAGACTAGATCTATTCACTCTAAACAGAAAGATGGAGATTTCCAAAATTCGTCTGCTTAACTTTAAAAATGGTTCCGTACATCAGAAAACAACATAGATCAACAAATGGACATTTCTTTCACAGCCAATCACAATCAAATTAAGACAAACCAATATACTACGGAAGCAGCGTTAATTTGATTGCCGTCTGATAATGTCGCTTTACCATTAATTAAATTCAAAGATGTCAATCGAATTTTATTTAATCACGAACAAGTTTTGTCTTTGCCATGTTATCTGCTTGCTTACTGAAATGTATACACTTTAATGAGAGCACTGTTATATGTTATTCTTCTCTAAAGAAGTGGAAAATGCATTTTTCATTATCTTCTGGCATGTGAAATGAAAATGAATCTTCTTTGTGCGTGCCATGTAGATATATTCTGCTCCCAACGTAATGCACCTATTACATTTTTCCTAATTACACGTATCAGTTGCGGACGTACGTGGCGACTTGATTAGTGCAAAGTCCAGACTACGTTTTACTTTGTCTAAACCTTGATAGGATATAGGTGCGTACATACAGTTTAAGCCTTTACTTTGTTTGGGTTGCTATCAGTTATCATCGTTGTTGTTGTTGATGATAATGGTCATGATGATGATGATGATGATGATGATGATGATGATGTTGATGATGATGTTAGTTATGATCATGACGAAGATGACAATGATGGTTGTAGTGGTATGAGTTGTTGTTATCGTTGATGATGGTAATGATGACGATGATCACGACAACGATTACGATGATGATGATGATGAAAGAAAGAAATGTTTTATTTAACGACGCACTCAACACATTTTATTTACGGTTATATGGTGTCAGACATATGGTTAAGGACCACACAGATTTTGAGAGGAAACCCGCTGTCGCCACTACATGGGCTACTCTTTCCGATTAGCAGCAAGGGATCTTTTATTTGCTCTTCCCACAGACAGGATAGCACAAACCATGGCCTTTGTTGAACCAGTTATGGATCACTGGTCGGTGTAAGTGGTTTACACCTACCCATTGAGCCTTGCGGAGCACTCACTCAGGGTTTGGACTCGGTATCTGGATTAAAAATCCTATGCCTCGACTGGGATCCGAACCCAGTACCTACCAGCCTGTAGACCGATGGCCTAACCACGACGCCACCGAGGCCGGCTTGATGATGATGATGATGATGATGATGATAGTGGTTGTGGTAATGGTGCCGGTGGTGTTCAAGGTAACGGTGATACTTTGATTTTTATTTTAAAAGGTGTATGGTGGAACGAACGAACGAACGAACGAACGAACGAACGAACGAACGAACGAACGAACAAACTGACGAACGGACGGACGGACGGACGGACGGAAGAAAAAGTGAGTGAGTGAGTGACTGAATGAATGAGTGACTGAATGAATGAGTGACTGAATGAATGAATGAATGAATGAATGAATGAATGAATGAATGAATAAATGAATGAATGAATGAATGGATGGATGGATGGATGAATGAATGAATGAATGAATGAATGAATGAATGAATGAATGAATGAATGAATGAGTGAGTGGATGAATGAATGAATGAATGAATG